>NW_026732462.1:40000-87500 GCF_028476545.2 Physella acuta | reverse complement strand
AAAAAAAAACAATATATCTAATAAAATAAGCTTAATGGGTTCTAACAGTAATAATTGCAAACAAATTTCTGTTTCAATTTGTATTGTCATCGTTAACTATTTTTGAAAGACCATTGTGCACTTTGAGCCTATACTAGTAAATTTTAAATACTATGCAACAAGTATGGAATGTGTATGATATAGAATATATATTTTAAAGATTTTTATAATGTCATTAAATAACTGTTTCATTGATAAACTTGCACATGCATAATCAACCATAGATGGATTAATAAAATACTTACTTTTAATACATTTGAAGTATATTGTGTTTAGAAATGTCATGACTCTGAGCTGTATGATATATTTATAGGTTAGTTTCCCCGAAGACAATGGTTTCCTATTTACTTCTGAACTCAGACAGTTGTGAGCATGCCTGTAGGGTGCAACATCATGGGACGGAAAATTTTCAGGCAAAGTTGGCACAATTTTGTTGATTATGAAAAGATGGATATTCAATGTGGTCAAATGTTGATTTTTTTTCCATTAAATATTGCTCAAGTATAAAAAGATGGGGTGGTGAATTATTTTATGTTCTTTTTTTGTAAGCTAATTAACATAACTAGTACTAGTAATACCTGGAAGGACAATTTTTTAAAAAAAAAAAAGAAAAAAGTTCTGTATTTTTAAAAGTGTAGGCAAACTAGATTTTAAAAAAACGTACAAAATATGTCAAATGCCATACTTAAAATGGTCTTTAAAACAAACTTAAAAAAAAAATATTCATGCAAATGTAATCTTCTCTTCATGGCTTTGGCATTTTCGGTGGATGTATAACAAACCTTTGGCTTAGTACACAATTTGGTTCTTTTTATATTTCTTACTATTTATACAGAAGTCTAAATATAATTTCATTTCAGAGGTGAAATAAGTATTAAAAACTAATTCTAAAAACTTGGAAATATAAAGTTTAACAAGAATAAATTAAAGCACAACACATTTTACAAGTAGTTTAAAAAAAAACAACACATGAACGCTAGCAGATAATGTAAACTACTAAAAGCATTGGCAAGATCTAGTTCATTAAATACTTTGTATATACATTTTTAAAAAACAAGTATATTATTATGTTTAAATTAAATTTAGACAAAATTACATTTTAAATAATCAATTGATTTGCATTTTTATAGTTTTAAATTAACAAAAATAGTAAATACAATAAGTTGTAGACATAAATTGAGATTAACAGTACACATTTTAGTGTAAAAATAGTATTTATATTTTGTAATAAGCTCATGAGATTTAAATCAATCAATTTTTTAATCTTAAGTTTTCTTTAAAATGTCCTCAAGCACACAAAAATAAATTCTTATAAAAATTTGGGCATTATCATCTCAGGACAAATTTTATGTTAATTGGTTTTTTAAATTTACCAATATTTTGAATATGGTCATAGAAACTAATGGACAAAGAATGTGAAATATTGATTCATCAAATACTTACAAAATTCAATCTTATAAAAGAAATATTTATGTTTTTATAAATATAGCTAAACAGAAATACATCAGCATCAGAATCACACCCAAATATTTATACAATATACAGACTTGCACAACAAATGTGTGCAAAACAATTTCTTTATTTTCTTTGATATAAGAACTAATACATTCAATTGACAAAATTTATTTAATCATTTAACAAGGCACAAAAGTGACTAACAATATCACATTCATGCTTATGATTAATATTTTTTTTTTTTTACAAATTTTAGATTTGTAATAAAGGCACTAAGTTTAGTAAGTTATACTTGGCAAAAACTAGGAATTTGTAAGCATTAAAATAAACTATATAAATAAAGATATCAGTGTAAAATAAAAGTAATGAATTTTCAAAACAGAAAATATTTTGAGACATTTATAAAAATAATTTTGAAAGAAGGAAAACTAAATATATATTATGTAAAGCACACAAATTTGTTATTTAGTCAAATCAAATTTCAGTCAGTCACACATCTAAGTGATGGAATAAATAGTTTAAAAGTATAATCAAGAAGTAATTAATCTTAAGCCAGGATTGCCCTGTTGTCACTGAAAACACATTTTTTTTTAAACAACCCAGAACAAGTCAGGGCACTAAGACATAAATAATATACATGGAATTTGAACACAGCCATTGGGAGTTTTTCATAAGACATTCATTCCCATGGCAACCAGTGAAGAGTATGATGAGTAAAGTACGCAATAGATGGTTGCTCACATCTCCATACCTTTCTATTCAGTAGCTAGTCGATTTATTCCATTCACAGCAGGGTGGTGACTGGATAAAATAATTTACTTATTATTTCAGATGATGCTGTGTTCAGATCTCCGTCAAAACAAGGAAGTGTAATGCAAAAATTAGAAAGATTTTTAGTCAGTTGTATTTACACGAAGGTAAACTATATAGAGGTGGTCAAGATTTATTAAAGCATGTATGTGAATACTTTGTAATGGACGGCTGTAAATTATAACAGCATAAATACAATATTTATCTATTAATGCTTGCATAACAAGTATATTGTTTGGTATTAAAAGTATCTTTTCATAGATTTTTAGCAACAAAATGCCAGTTGATCAGATAGAGGTTTAGATTAATTATATTTTAGATGAAAATAAATGCAAAATGTTCCAACAGTGTAATAGCAAGTACTTGAAACATGGCTAACTCCAAAAGTTTTTAACATATGAACGAATTCCTTAGCTGTACAAATATAATCAAAATTAAATTATATATTTATGTAATACATTAATTTAAAAAAATTAATTAAGTTATTATTAGAATACTTATTAGTTTCTTAATATACTATTAAAATGGACGGTAAGTAATTTTAAAACAATTATATAAATACATCTTATAATTCATAAATATATTCTTTCAGCATATAGTTTAAGGCCTTCTATATAATTTAATTGACCCACATCACAAAACTGATGAATTAGGTGTTAAGGCATGTTTAGACTTGGGACTATTCTTGAGCTAGTTCCAGAAAATTAATTTTAGTGAAATTTTAATGCATTCTCCTTATAAATGTAATAGTTGCATTTCAATTTTTAAAAATTAAACATTCAAATTCAATACATCATCAAAGTTAAAATAAACTTCAGACTTAATATAGTGCATTAGTGCAAGCATTATTTACATTAATAACAAATTTATAAAATGATACAAATACTTGACACAAGGACATTTTAAACACACACAAAAAAAGAAAGTTTTTCTCCATTTTTTGGAAACCCAAAAATGTTATGATTAAACACCAAGCAGACTTGCAGCAGAATCTTTTGACTCAAAGATTTTGTCAATTGTGGAGCTCTCTACCCCAAGAAGGTTGTGTAGCATGTCATCATCATTGACCTCAAGATTGTTTTTGTTGTTGTTGTCATCATTACCACCAATGTGGCCAGAGTTTTTCAAATCCATTGGCTGAACTGATTTTTCCACTTCTTTTGTTTTATCTATACAAAGTTTAATAAAAAATGTATATTTTAATCAAATTTTAAAATGTATGTTAAATTTACTCAGATTTTTGCAAAACAATAAACATTGTAAGGGTAAATTTACTTTTAAAGTAAGATATTTTAAGATATAAGCAGAATCCCTACCTTCATCTGATTCAGACTCCTCCTCATCTGAACTTCCATCTTGGATGTTTATCAAATCTGGGTGATGTTTGGCTTTGTGTCTGTTCAGGCTGTGCTTCAGAGTAAACTTCTGGAAACATATATCACACCTATAAGGTCGCTCACCTGTAAAATCAAAATAACAAATTATTGCATTTTTCAATTAATTGAACTGCCACATTGGAATAAGACCTGAAAGGGATGAAACAATTTAAAAGCGTACCTGTATGTGACCTCATATGGCGTCGCAGGTCCTGAAGTGACCAAAACCTTTTTGGACACAAAGCGCAGTGCACCTTCCTTTGTAAATAGTCAGTGGTGATGACCTCGTCCAATACCCCTGTGTCGGGCAAGTCTTCATTACAGTCTTCTACATCAACAGCATCTTGGGATGGTAGGCCTAACTCAGCTTTGTTGGTGAGGAGGAAGGTTTTTGCAGGATCTAAAGAAGATACAGCAAAGATCAATGCTGGGAAAAAATTTTTAGAGCACCCAATTTGAACCCTGGAAATCTTAGGCGAAGTCTAAGACAAAACGGAATCTAAATCACTTCATTGTTTGTTTAATTGGTTTATTTGATTCAGATCTGTGGTACATTTCAATGTCTTTCAATGTGCCTAATATAGTTTGGTGAAAGACAAGGTTGTTGGGTTAAATGCCAAGGAAAGAGATTGATAAACTCTATTGGGTGAACTTCAAGTCAGAAAAGATGCTTGATAGGGTTAGATTTAGGTTTGTTAGGTATATCTTATGCAGCATAAAACCTACAATGTTTTATAGTGTGTGACAACTTATTAACAAGTATATGTTTTTGCTAGTAGGTCTATAGCCTACAGCAGCACACTACATTTTTTGTCTGCTGCTATCACTTTTAGGATCAGGGTTTAAGTTGTAATGTTAGCTCAAAAATAGTTTTGTTGCATCTTACAAGCTTTGATAAGTATAATAACAGATCATTTGAATGATGTAAGTGCCGCTTTACATCAAGGTTAACATATTTGTAACCAAAGTTGCGTTTTGTATTTTAAAAAAAATTACAATTCATATTGATGTATAATATATGTCTGAGGTGGTTTGCATCGAACAGCGTGGCCTAGCAGTGGAGCGCTAGACTGCTAACCTGATAGTTTCAAATTCGAATCTGGGTTCCAGTTAGTGGAACGTCCATGAGTCCACCCAATTCTGATGGGTATCTAACTCACGTTATGGAAAGTAAACACGGCTGGTTCTAGCGCTGACCACATTACCCCTTTACATGCCAAGGTCAAGAAACGTGAACTCCACTTCATCTGTCCAATGGATTGTTAGGTCTAAAGGAATCTTTACTTTTTTTTCAAGGTGGTTTGCAACTCAGACTTAAAGTTCTGAAACAGATTCAAAAATTTTGATTCAACTTACTACCATCCTGGGCCTGTTTTTCTAGAATATCCCTCCCCTTCTTGCACAGCTTTTCAATCATTTTGTCCAGCCTTGTCCCATACACCTGGATGTTGCCAATGTCATTTTTCTCCTTCAAGTTGCTCCAATCTGCCTGGTGAGCCTGAGACTGGTGCTGAAGACACTCAACTCTGTTGCTGAATGACTTCTCACAGAGATAGCATTTGAAAGGGAGATCACTACTGTGGTCATTCTGAAATTTTAAAACAATGTCTTGCAATTAAAATTGTTGGAGTAATAATATATTATGTCCACAAATTTATTTTTTAAAATGTGTATAAGACAATAATGCAGAATTTAAATAAACGAAATATAAAAATAATTTAAAATGTACTTTTTACTAAATGTTACACACTGTAAAACATCATATGTTTTATACTGCATATTAATGTCACCTAACTATTTAAATTTGCTACTAACTATTCCTTCTTTGACTTCAATATAAAATAATTTAAGTTGAACAAAAAAACCTCAAATATGCCTTTATAAAATATATATCGTGAACATTGAAGTCCACACTGATTTGACAATAATACAACTGGCTAGCATGTTTTGGCCAAACATACATAGCATATCATAAAAAATTGAGTTGTAGACCAGACTGCCCCTGGAGTAGAGGAAGAAGAGTTCTTCTGTTTCTCTGACCTCAGCAGAAATACAGACCAGCCCAAATACACTCTACTTCACCAGTCCAAATACAAACTCTACTTCACCTGTCCAATGGACTATTCATTCTCTAAATTCCTTGCCACAGGTAAACCCAAAAGTTACAAAAAAAAAGATAAAGCAAAGTCATCACCTTCAGATGTTTCGTCAACAATTTCCTGTTGAAAAAATTCTTGTCACATTTCAAACATCTTGCGTGTTCATGAATCACCATGTCTCCACTGATTTCCTCCATCGAAGGCAAATGGCGTAAGTGGCGCTCTATGGCTGGTGTAATGATGAACTTTGACCCCTCCTCTAAGGCACGCCTGTGGCTGTCCTCCAAAGCTTGGCGCACACTTTTATCCAGGAAGTTTTTCATGGTGTCTGTAAGAACCGTGTCGTCAATACCAGGCCTGGATGTCAGACCAGATGCCAGCTTGGAAGGCGGAGTCAAGCTGAGGTTGTTGTTCAAGGATATTTTTCCGTTCGTTTCCGGTTCGTCTTCACTGGCCAGGTTGAATATAGCATTTCTTTTCTTGTGGGGGTCCCGCGCGGATATTATGTTGTTCCCACTGTGATTGCTGTCACTGTCGTGAGTGTAGTTCTGTATCATGATGTCCTTATCTGACATTCCACCTCTCATCTGAAAATAATTGAACACAACGGCTGGACTTAGAATTTTGTTCATTTGAAAGTTTTTAAGTAAAACAAAGTTTAAATAATTTGAAATTATGACTTCATAAAAAGATGGTATTAACAATTTTGTAATGTATATATTTTTTTTTAAAGTTAAATTTATGTAAAAACAATTAAGCTTTAAAAAAAAACTTCATAAAAAAAAACTTGAAGATTTCACCAAAGGTTAGATATAAGTAATCCAAACCTAACTATGTTGCCTAATCCAAAATGCAGCATTAATTTTTTATTTATTTTATAATCAGCTTATAATTTTTTTTTTTATAAATTAACGCACAAAAAACTGATATTTCAATAAAAAGAAAATCAATTATGTAAAAAAAAATGTGTTTACAATTCATACAAATAGGCTTATACTATAAGACCTATGTTTTTCTTTATAATCCAATTAAAATTTTTTGACTAATTTGTTTTTTACCTCTACAAGATTATTATATTCTTCCTCATCCTCATAACTGGGACCAACGCCGTTTTGCATGTTCTCCTCCCCCTCTGCATCAGAGAGTGATTTATCAATGGCCTCAAGAACTCTGGCAGGGGGTGAGACGCCACTGTGGCGGTCTTTGTAGTGTTTCACCAGGTTGCCTGCAAGTATAAAATATGGATCAGATTTTAGATTGTTCTGGTGTTAATAAAACAAATCATAACTGTTTTGTTTCTATTGAGCTGTGCTGATAGTAATTTAATTTTGGGTTAATTTTTGTGACAGAACCATATTATTGTTTTCAAGGCACAACCAGGAAGAAAAACAGGTAAAAACAATTTCACTTAAAAGCTGATAATTTAACAGGCAATAGTTCATAGTTTTTAAATCTATTTCAGGTATAATGATGTAAAAACAAATATCAATAAAATATTTATAATCAGTACCCATTGTTTGTCATAAACTGTTTCTTTAATGTTGAATGGATTTGTTTCATAAATGAGGATGGTTGGAGATTTTCGTTATTCAGACAAAAACAATATGGAAAATGTAAAGAAACAAATATGCTATGACATACTTTGAGTGGAGAAGGAGCTGAAAACACAGAGATGACATTTATAAGGTCGGTCCATGGTCGACCTGGAGGCTGGGTCCAGCATGTTCACGTTGTGTTTGCGAATCAAGTGGCGCTCTCTGTTGGACTTTGTGGAAAATGTGACTGGGCACCTGGGACATTTAAAGGGCTTTTGACCTGGACATAAAAAAAGTTATTTATAAAAGTGTATGCAGGTGCACCAAGTGATAATTGTGATAATTATAACTAAAAATATATAAATAAAGAAATATTTTGAATACTTGAAGAAGATAAAAATATATACAAAAAAGGGTTTAACCATTTTAAAAAAAAACATCTAACAACATAGCATTAAAACTTATATTTTGTACTTTGAGGAGATATTATGGCAAATATAGAATTTTATTAAAGTTTAATAGGTTTAATGTATATTCTAATAAAAAGTTTGTCAAAAAGTGGTTCCTGGTTTTTTTTTTTTTTAATGATACTTTTTCTCTGTACATATTTTGTTTCTACTGATATTATAACAAATGTCAACTATTAAAGTTTAAATATTTTGTGTGTGACAAAACAAAGTCTAAAAGTAACACAACCAACCAGTGTGGGTGAGGAGGTGTCTGTTCAATGAACTGAGCCAAGGGAAGCAGCGAGGACAGTAGGGACATGAAAATTTGTGGGGGGAGTCTGCGTAGGAGTTTCTTTTTTTCTTGGTTAGTGAGCCAGGGTTTTCTTTGGAGACTTTCTCTATCAGCTCAGCTATGGCCTGCTCACTCATGTTGCTCTTGTCAGGCTGGTTCTGGGGGGTCAAGAAATACAAGTTGTTAAAACAGTTTGACATTAGATATTATTAATTTTTATAAGCTTAAAAAAAATTGAATCTTTAAATAATTTTTTTTATCTTTTAATAATTTTAAAAATGTAACTAAACCTCAACTTATACAATACTGAAACCTAAAATTTTACACTTAAGAATAAAAGTGCTAGACTGCCAACCCAAAGTCTAGAGTTTGAATCTTGTAAGTACATAATCTTTGAGTCCACCCAGCTCTAATGGGTACCTAACCCCCATTAGGGAAAGTAAAGGTGGCTGGGCATAGTGTTGAATACACTATCCCTTCATATGCCGCATCACAGAAACAGGTGAACTCTACTTCACTTGCCCCATGGACCATCAGGTTTGAAAAGGGAACTTAACTTTAGTTTAAGAATAAAATTTAACTCCATTTATTACCTATGTCAACAGGACAGATAAAGAATAGTTAATTGTTTTTTGCCCACTAAGCAGTTATGTATAACAAAGATAAATTTAAACAGACTTTCAAAACAATCTGTTTCAAAACAATGCACTATTTACAGTTATGAGTAACTTTTGAAGACAAAACCACACCTTATCAAAAGGGAACCTTCTTTCTTTAAAAACCTCTGGGAGACTTCCATCAATTAAGGCCACATTGACAGTGACAGAGTGGAGATCTTTTCCCTCCTCCGATGCAGAAGAGGCTTCATCCTGTCTGGCATTTGAGCCTTCATCAGACCTTGAGCTGAGCTGATGAGCTGACTGGGAGATGGAGAACATGTTCTCCATGCTCAGGTTGGAGTCCTCACCACTGCTCACAGACTCTGATCTACAGGTCAAATTGAGACAATGTCTGTTATTATAAAAAAAATAAGAGGCTGTCTGTTTTTATAAAAATAAGACAATTGTTATAAAAAAAGAAAATATCTTATTATAAAACTAAGATGTTGTCTGTTAGTATAAAAAAAAGACTGTTATTATAAAAATAAGACAACTTTTATAAAAAAAGACAATATCTGATTATAAAAATTAGATGCTGTCTGTTATTATAAAACTAAGACAATGTCTGTTAATATAAATAGGAAAATGTTATCAAAAAGACAATATCTGATTATAAAAATAAGATAATGTCTTTTTTTATGTAGGATAACTAAATCCTGGTGTTGTTTAAACAAATATTTTAAAAAGGATCCATCAAGACAGTATTTATTTAATTTTATCAAAAACTATTTTAAAAAAGTACATTTCAAGTTACGAGAATAACTAAGAATAGTGTTTCAATATAGCTTTTAAACTGTTTCAAACACTAGGCAAGTTTTAATAGCTGTTTTCAATGACTTACTTCCCTTCTTGTTCATCTTCAGTCTCTGCAATCATTAAAAACCCTTGAAACTTCTGGGCATCTGTGGCATCAAGGATTTTATTGACAGAGGCAAGTTCACAACTTGAATCACTTTCAGCTAAAAAAATCCAAATGTGATGTTAAGTAACATGTGATATTAAGAATTATTTTTTTAAATTATATTACTTTTTTAAACACAATTTTTTTTTTACCTGAGAAAGTATGTTGGAAAAAATATTCTAAACTCACATGAACTTTCTTTAGTCGGTGAGGTTTCTGAATCTTCATTATCATCCTCTACTTTTGTGGCAGTCTGAGCACTGAGTTCTATAGGTAATCTGGATGGGACTGGTGGGAACATTATTAGAAATGCCATTAGTATTTTGAATGCTGTTTACTTGAAATAAAATACCAATACAATTGTTTAGTTTTATTTTTAAAATATTTTAAGACAACAAATTATTGCTAGCAAAATGAAATAAAAACAAACCAATTAAACTATCAGTTTTTCACTTATGCTAAAGATTTAAAGTAATTTAAAACTGAATGCAAGTGTCTTATATTTTCATAGTAATTTTAAAGATTACACTTTTTTGTATTATATTTTTAGGTATATCAAAATGTTTGAAGATGAAACAAAATGTGTTTATATTGTCAGATCTCAAGGTGGAGAATAAACTGAAGTTTCAGGCAAATTCGTCCATTCAGGCTGAACTATGACCAACAATATAGGGAGTTATTTGTGAATTTAAACTATATTTTAACTTTCTCAATACACTTTATATTAAAGTGTATTAGAAATTGTACTCTAGATGTAGACCTATATTTTTTAAAGAATAAATAAACTGAAAAGACATTTAATTGAGCGGTTTGTCAAGGAGTATTTTTGTGCAGGAACAGCGGCTGCCGTGTAACCAAATTTAGCAACCTTAAGATCAAGTTTTTCTTTTTCCACTAGTCCATTTTCTTCCATATATTGACGGGAACATGTTAAATTTTATTTAATGAGTAGGATCAGACTTAAAAGCCAAGTTTTGATTATATTTAAACTTTGTTTAATTCTTATTTTATTTTTCTTCTAAAAATGGTTGCAATAAACAGCCACAAAGTTGTAGCGTAGCAATCATTTCATTAGATTTTTCTACAAAGTAAGCATGCACTGATTAAAATAATAACATTTCATGTGTCGGTTCTAAAGATTTTTGTGAAGTTTTGAGGCAGCAAACAGAACTACCAAAGAAAATTAGCTTGGATAAATTGTTAGTTACCTGCTTGACCTGGAAAAGAGCTTCCCTCTTTGTTTACAGTTTGCAAGGCCTCAGGTCTTTCTACTTCTGGGCTTTTTTCAACTTTAGGGAACAGGGAACGGGAACTTGATGGAACCAATGGGTTTAGGGTTCCTGAGGGAATCAGAAGGGAAGGGAGAGCACTGGGGAGGAAATTCAACTTCTGAGATGACAGACTTTGGGGTGGGGTTAGTTTAGTCTGAGGTGGGAGCAACGCACTGTACTGTGAGATCAACTGGTGGTACGGGGGAAAGGCCGGGTGTTTTAATGCAGGCAACTGTAATGCCGAGCCCTGCACATTTAATTTAGGCGATGTCTGGGTGTGTCCAAGGAGAGATAACTTCTGAGGCAGCGGCTGCTGGTTAGCCCCTTGATGACTGGTGCTAGATGCGTAAAGGGGAGACAACTGGTTGTTGTTGCCGTCACTTTTGCGGAACATTTTATCAAGCGAGGCGGGCGGGTGTTTTTTACTGGCATGAGGCGAGAGTGTTGAGGTTCCTGGCTGATGTGGAATCTGCCTTGGAAAGTCATAAGAACTCTGTGGAAGACAGAGTAATATGAGCTCCATTAGGCATCGACAAACACATTCATTACAGCATAACTACATTCTTAATGTTCATACATGAAGTTACTATTGTTTTTTGGACGCTTTTTTAAATATTGTTTTAATATTGTTTTTTAAACAATTTTTTAATTATAAAATTAAGGATGAGAAAGCAATAGTTATATTTTTTAAAGTTTTGTTTTTGAGCTAAAATTTATTTTATTTCAAATTAATTTTTACATTTAAAAAAATTAATGTCAGGATAAGTTATGAATTAAGATAGCAGTCAATACATTTAAAAAAAAAAAAACAACAGAAAAGTAAACAATTTTACTGCACAAAAAGTTTATTCATTGACTTGACAATAGAAAAGACATGGATAATTTTAAAACATTCAGTTGAAAATAAAGTATTTATTGTAAAAAAAAATAGTTTTAAGTAGAAATGTAAGCAACAGTTAATGGAAACTGTTTTTCATGAATTTATTAATAAATACTTCAGTCCAATTATGTACAATTTACTGATTGAAATTAGCTTGAGCCATGTAAATTTATGAAATTAAGTTGTTTAATACAAATAATAATTAATAAAATAAAATGATATGAGCACACAATTCTAAAAAAGCAGATAATTTGATCTGATATTGTTCAGCATTGTGATTGATTAATTGAGCAATTGTGAAAAATGTGACAAGTTATTTACTACTCACAATTTTATTTAGCCAAGAACTAGACTACAAGCCACATAGAAATGTTAAGTCGAAAATTCCATTATATGCCACACATACAGTCCTCAGAAAAAAGAATATTGAAATGAAGATGAAATAAGAACTAAAAGCCACATGCGTCAAACTAGTGCGCCTTATTCACCAGGCTCACATTGGTATTTTGGCTGTATTGATGCTGCCTTATAAAAAAAATATTTACAAACTGATACCGGTACAACAAAACGTTTAAAAAAATAATTGTAAAATGATTATTTAAAGAATATTACAAAAAGTGTTTCTAGAATGATTAAATAAAGAAGTATAAGAAAGTGTTTTTCAAATAACAGGTAAACTAGAACAAGGAAGTAAGAGTTTGTAGAGAGATTTAGTAAAGAGATCTACTATAAGAAAGTTTTTGTGGATTGATAGAATAAAGATAGTTAGAATTTCAAAAAAGAAGTAGGTGTTGGTGGAATGACTAACTTAATTTGCTCCTTAATTGCACACAATATACAACTAAATTTACAAAATGAAAGAATATATCTTTTTATGCAAGAAAATAAATAATTTGAATTAGTAACTAAAATGTTAATTGAATTGTGTACAAAAACTACACTCAACAATTTGGTAATAGTTGCTGAAGTTTGAGCATGTTTTTAAATAGCTGCACAAGTTATAAGCACTCCATTAGTATATACAGAATTCAAGTTATATTCTATTATAAGCAAAAAAAAAACAAAGGTAATCTAAGGTTATATAGCATACAGGAATTTAAAAAAATTAAATTGTGTAATGCCCGTTGAATATTGGTCTACATATATAGGCCTATACATCTGATTTTCTTTAAGTTTTATTTTTTAAATAATTAATCAAAAAAAAAAGTTTGTTTTATAGGAATGTTCCTCTTATGGGAACCTAAAATGTTCCCCATTTTTATACACAAGTTTTCTAAACACAGAACCATTTTTAGCATTCTCTACCTGGTTTAGCAGTGCTGTCCCTTTGTCCCAGGGGCTAGAGTTAGAGGACTTGGACACTGACAAGTCTATAGGGAGTTCCTCCAGGGCGTGGTCCTCCTCAGACAGGGAGCTGGACCTGGATCCACTCAGCAAGTGTTGGCGGTGGGAGGCGTAAGGAACAGCCCGGTCCACGTCTTGTTTACTAAAATCTAGAGGTTTATCCACGGCTTCGGTTTTGATGGCAACCAGAGCAGGGCTGGTGTTCTGGTACCTTGATGGTTTGAAGAAAACTGACTCAAGGGATGCGGAAGATGGGGATGGGGAGATGGTGGATTTAGAGTGAGCAGGGGGTGGGGTGTGGGGCTGGTTAGGGTTGGAAGGGATGGCGGCTAAGTTTTCGATGCTTATGATTAGCTTCTCGTGGATCTTTGTGGGGGTGTCGGAGTGATGTTTCTGCATGTGTCTCAAAGCACTTGGTCGTGAGGAAAATGGTTTCTGAAAATGCATGATACGGGAAATTAATTTTAATTAATTAAAAATTATCATTTTTGATGATACAGTTACTTTAAAGTAGTTTTTTATTTTATTTTTAAAGTAAATTTTGGAATTTGAAAAGCTTTTAGTTTGGGAAAAATTAAGAGTTACCAACCTTGCAGAGTTTGCACACATAGATCATATGGCAGTTAGGGCTGACATGAATGTGCTGCTGTAGAGCTCTCCAGTGTTGAAAGTCCACCTTGCACACTTTGCAAATGGTGTCCAGTGGTTGTCCAATGCTGCTACTAGAGGCAATGAGAGTTGGTGATGGCGATGATCGCTTGTCAGCTATTATATATTTGTTGCATATCAACTTATCAGAGAGCTGGTCTTTTTCCAGTCCATGTTTTTGTCTGCAATATAATTTATGATCAAACATAGTTAAAAATTCATTCAGGTTCAGTTTCTTAACTAACAGTGGCTTTTAATGTAAGATACTAATTTAGGCTTTTATAAAATTTTAGGCAGGACAAAGCAGTGCTTTTTCTAGAAACCCATCCTCCCACCCCCAATGGCATTGCTGTTATTATTTAGGCTTGTAATTATTGTCGTTATAAGGCTATAGATGACTTGTGCTACTCAAGTATCCTTTTAGCCATACCACATAATTTTGTTTTTCAAGTTTTCTCCATACTATCATACCCGACCACAGTAACCCAGATCCTTACTTTATAGTACATGGGACAGCATGGCCAAATGGTAGGATGTTTGACTGCTAAACCAAAAGTCTCTAGTTTGAATCTCAGACTCACACTTGTAGGACATCCCTGTGTCTGCCCAGCTATGATAAGTAGTTGACTCAAATTTGGGAAAGTATCACGGAAACAGTCGAACTCTACTTCACCTGCTCTATTGTCCACCAAGTCCTAAAGGGCAACTTATACTTGATGGTCTAGTACGACTGAGCCACAGCTATCAAGCATTAGAGTAGATGTAGCTTTGAATGTACTCACTTCATGTGGCGCTCACAGTTGGCCTTGGTGGTGAAGGAGTATTCGCAGATGCCGCACTTAAAGGGCCGTTCCCCGCTGTGGGTTCGCATGTGGCGCAGAAGTGTGCTCTTGTCAGAGCTGGAGTAGCTGCACACCTTACACTGGAACTGGGACGTCTCCTTGTGCTTGCGTTGGTGGTCTAGAAGATGATGAACAATATATATTAAATACAAATATTAAACAAAAATATACAACAATACAAAAGAGTTTCCTTATCTTTGATGTTCTTTATAAATCAACAAGAACTAACTTTACTTACTACACTAATTATTTTCAATCACAATTAAACACATTTTGGGAAAAATAAACAGCACTTTTTAATTTTAAATTCAGAGGATATAAATCAATAATAATTAAAAAACTCAATTAAGCTACAACTTCTAATTTAATTTGTATTAGGATTCAGATAATTAAAGGTAAATAATTTAGTTGAAATTTTTCACATGCCTGCATTACAAGCAAAATGAATATGGTAGTTTAACTGTTTTTTCAGATTAACATGCAGAAGGATATTTATTACAAGATGCTGTCACTGCAGTTGAACTTCACAACCATTTAAATTGTTGATATTTAGCAAGTGAAGATGCTCAAATGATGCAGCAAAATCAAAATACAAAAAATAAAATGTGATGCTATTGTAGGATCTAATTAAGATGCCCTTTTAAAAAACTGCTCAACATCATTGCAACCAAAAAAATATAAGGCAACAACAAGAATTTTTTAAAAAATTGGTAAAAAATTTAAAACAATTTTGTACAATTTAAATTAAATAAGCAGAGATCATTCACTAATAGTTGTAAACCATCAAACAATGTGATATAACAAAGGAACATTTCATCTTACCAATCCATAAACACTGTGTAGGCAAAGAGTTGAAAACAAAAATATTCATACTTAATTATTGCTTTATGTGCTTTTCAAATAAACAGCTGAAATTTACTCATTATTTCTAGTACATACAATTTTTTTAAACAAAATAAATTTTACCCCCAATTCACTCACGCATTAAATGTTTAGAAGTGTATAATGGTAGTTAATATAATTAATTTAAAAACCGTAGTTGCTGAACCTAGGCTAGATAGAAGGCCTACACCTTTAACTATAAGCGAATGACCACACAAGGTTGGTAAATACAAAGCTAATATTGTTTCTTAGTTCTACTTCTATGGTTTGCATATTGGAGTAAAATACTATTATGTGTTCTTATAGGACACCTTCATGAAATACAAGAAATATTAAAACCTGAATTCATCCATCTTTTCTAGTGTAAGCCACAAAACCTGTCTTAATATATGTTTATTATTTGACGCTACATTTTTAGAAAAAAGTAGACTTACATTTTAAATCTCTGGGACTGGAGAGTACTACATCACAGTACTTGCATGGAAACATGGGTGGCATCACACAATCCATAGACTCTGCTGGACTCTCCTGCAAGCCTTGTCCAGAGTCACTCCCAGGAGATGGGCTTGGTGACGCTGAGGCATGGGATCTGGAGGGAGGAAGTCTGGAGGAATGCGGAGGCTGGAACGCTGAGGAGCCAACTGGCGATGTTGACTTTAGGGAATGTTTGTATAGAAGATGGCTCGGGGGTAATACTAGAGACTTGTAATCATTCTCTTGTTTAAACTTGAGGCTAGGTGAAGATTTGATATTGGATTCAGAGATTTCTTCTTCATTTTCGGAACTGGCGTGTTTTCTGTTTTCATCTTTGATCATTTCATCGTCTCCATTAATACTTTCTGAGCTTTCCATGTCATCAGTGCTCTGGTCAGGCTCAATTTTTATGTCTGCGTCCTCTTTGGCTTTCAGACCAAACTGAAATAAAAAATAGTTTTGGGTCATGAGCTCAGCCGCCTCAGTGGTGGGCTTTTTGTGGGTTTCCTCAAACTTGCAGTCAGCCACGTGCTTCTGCATGTGCTCCTGGAGCCGGGTGGATTCGGTGAAGTGGCAGTTGCACATGGGGCACACCGTGTACTCCTCCGGAACATGGGACGCCTCATGAAGGTCTTTGGCGCCTTCCACTGGAAACTCCTTATCGCATTCTCTGCACTTAAACAATGGAGATTTGGACCCCCGCAGTCCTGGGCTACTTTCACAGAAATATTTGGCTATCAGGGGGAACTTTTTACAGGTGAAACTGGCAAAACCCAGGGGCTGAAAGCCAACGTTGCTCTGACTGTTTCCAGGTGTGGGGAGGCCGGGTGTGGTGGGGGAAGAGGTGGGGGATGAGGTGGGGGATTTTTTGACAGTTTTGGGATCAGGATCAGCGAGAGGTTCCTTAGCTTTATGATGGGTCAGTATGTGGAGTAATAGACTCTCTTCTGACTTAGCCACTGTTTTGCAGGTCTGTTAAGGAATAAATGTGTATATTCATGGAGTTAATAACATTTTAAAATACAACCATTTATTATTGTGAGATTCTAAAGAGAAGGGTGCCATCACCAATAGTTAGTGGTCTTTTAAAAAGATTTGTTTTTTTTTAAAAATATAATCTTATAGACAGTTTAAGCAATCCTTTTTGGTTAATTTTTGTGAGTGAAAATACAAATTTTTTTGATGCTACGATTGTTTTTCTATACCGTGTCAATTAAAAATTGTTTTTCTCCGTTTCCTGTTAAATGAATATTTTAAAATGTTTCCATGGCTAATACACATTTACAGGATTAACGAGGTCAATCAACTCACCTCACAAGATGATCCGTTCTCAGCCTCCAGCTTTTTATCCACAATCACATGACTTTCCATGTGAGCCGTTAGTGAGAAGTCATTGGTGAACTCCTCGTGACAAGTGTTGCAGGATAATACTTGCTTGGTTCTTATATCCGGGCTCGGCTCCCGCACACGGCTAACAAAATTTGGGGTTATACAAGGTTGCTTGGCCAGGGATTCTCCAGAAGTTGGATCCTTCATTGCCTGATGGTACATAAAAAAAATTTTCATTAAAATAATGAAATTTTAAACATATATTTACAATTATTTATTATAGTTATTTTGTTCACTTAATGTTTACTCAGTTGTAAAGCTATCATATACTAACATTTTTGCAATCTACAGTATATTTTCTGTTTTATTAGCACACAGCAAGTAAAAAACAACAGAAACTTACAGAAAAATAAGCTGCCATCTGTGATGTATTCCAGGGTGGATAAGAGAATGCCGGATGTGTGGGTGGAAAATAATACGCTGTAAAAATAAAATTAAAGTTCTGCATTTTATGTAAAGTTGAATATAATTTTTTAAATCAAAGCTGGGATGTAAGTATTGATAAGCATAACAACAATATTTCTTTCTACACTGCATGGAGTGCATTGGGCCAATATGAAATACAACTGATGAGATTGATTCACAGCAAAATTAGCACCTTAGCAACATAAAAGAGAAAAAAAAATGGGACTGCATGGCCTTGTGGTAGAGCTAACCCAAAAGTCTCAAGTTTGAATCTGGGTTCAAGTAGGTAGAGTGTCCCTGAGTCCGCCCAGCTCTGATGGGTACCTAACCCATGTTAGAGAAAGCAAAGGCGGCTGGGTATAGTGTTGACCACACTATCCCTTCATATGTAGAAGTTTCTGAAACAGATGAACTCTACTTCATCTGTCCCATGTGTCTAGTGCACAAACTGGAAAAGATGATGATGAACATGAAAAAAAAACTTACGATAACATGTTTGATAAAACTGTCCTGGTCTTTGGCTTTGAGTCTTAGAGAAGTTTACATCATCAGGGAAATGGTCTTTCTTGGAGGGAGTTTTGCTCTCACTAGTTTTCCGCCCTGGGGATGTTTTGGGCGGGGCAGTGCCGTTTTTCTCATGTATCCTAGCATGCCGATGCATGTTTCCATTTGTAGTGAAACTCATGTCACAGATCTTGCATTTAAAGGGTCGTTCACCTAAAGAGAAAAATAGGTGTAGACTTGTTGATTTGGCCAAATAGAAAATTAGACTAGTGTATGATTCTTCAGTAAAAAAAATGTAGTTTTGTTAGTAAGCTAAAAGTAAACTTCAATCATTTTTGTCAAGCTATAAAATAAAAAAACTTAAAATGGAGTCTAAACCTAAAAGTTGTGACAAAAAGGTGAAGATTGAACAGGTTTATAGAATAGATATAGAATCTAACAAATACTAAACACTAAACTGAAACATACATATTACATACACGGTTTTTTAATTGACTACACAATACCTGTACCAAAATGTAAACACAAATCGTACACAACAATTGTGAACACGAAAATAGATTATAGACAAAACAATTATGCATGAAAAGCAGCTGACCTGAGTGGACCAACATATGACGGTCCAAAGAACTCTGCGAGCTCAACGTTTTGCCACAGATGGTGCAGGTGTTTGGCGTGGACTGCTGACCACTCTGATTGTGTGAGCGAATGTGAACAGTGAGATCATGGTCGTTGGGCAGCTCTAAACTACACACTGGGCACTGGTATCGTGTTTGCCCATCTGCTGACGATACTGGGAGAATCTGCAACATTGGAAACAAAAGTGAAAGTGTGTTTAACGATACAGAATCTAGAATCTAGTAGCTAGAATGTAAGACCTAAAAATATCTACAATTATAGGTTGGGGGACAGTTTCTTTCAGGTATATCTTCTGAATATAAAATGAAGCATTATACAAATTATTATACCTAGTGGTCAACGGAGCAGTCAGTTCCATCGTGCCCCCCTCCCCCCCCCCCTCGAAAACAGTGCCTGCATTGCCCAGCTAACTATTCTGTCTGGTAACGATTATATATATATATATATATATATATATACCTTGATTGTTTAAAATTTGGTTTCAACTCCCAAAATAAGGTCCCCGTCATGTGACGCCACTGACTGAATATTAATGAAACCCTTACCTTTGTGCCCCTTTTGGTGCTACTCAGTTGCTTGGCGGCGTCAGACAGGCTGAGACCGGATGTGATGCTGGACATGGACGGCGTTGGACTGTTGACCCTGGATGACTCATCAGAGCTGCAATTTTCTGACCCGCCACCTTTGCTGTTGTCCGCCATGGATGATGGGTGGGACGTCAAGGGGGACTCGCCGAGGATTGTGGGTAGGTTTTTCTTCTCAGCAGAGGACAACGCTTTGAGCATAAGAAGTGGGTTGGGTAATCCTCGAAAACTATCAGGTGGGTTGTCTCTCTTTGGAGAGCTCTTTCGTTTTTCTTGAGTCGAAAGGTAATCGGATGAGATAAATTTGTCCGACTTGTTCGCTGGTTCATGTGGACGTTTGCGCATGTTTAAAGTCTTGATGTGTGTTTTAGAAGTGTGGGTTTGAAGCACATTTTGTGCTAATATTATCTGAGACTCATCCTCATCTGGGCAGATAGCTTGGTGTTTTTCTACAATTTGCTGCAAGTTAAGAAGAAACCTCACCAAATTTTCTCCTAAAAGCTCTTCATATTTTGTTCTTTGGATCCAAACGTCTTGAAACAATGCCAGGGCTAAACTTCTGGGACAAACCCCATTCTTGACGGTCATGGTGCCGTCGTTGTCTATAAAATATTCTTCGTTTTCTACCGGTGGTTTCGGCTCAATCCCAGCAGCCAAGTTGCTCGTGCAGATCTGACATTTGGACTTCTGCTCGATATGAGAAACCGCTTGCCGGTGGTGCCAGTGAATGTTCATTGGGGATCTCTTCCGGCGTGCCATGTCGTCAAAGGAGCTGGTTGCTGAAGTGTGTGACGTGGACGGGCTCAGGAAAAAGGGCGGAAGAGCTGCATTAGGTTGAAGAAAAGGTGGCGTAGAGACGGGTAAAGATGATGAGGACGGGAGCAGGAAGTTCGGCGGTAAATATGGTTGTCCTAGGTTGTATTGGAGTGACTGGTGGACCTAGAGATAAATGAAAAATTAGGCAAAGATGAAATTATTCGTAAGTATAACAAGGGACTAGTTTCACACTTATCAGGAAAAGCTACGGGAGACTTGGAGGCACACAGTAGAAAAGCAGCTAACAAAAGCAGGACTATCTTTGGGAGATTGCCCAGAAAATTGTCAAAGACCGGCAAAAGTGGGAAGAGCTTTCTCTGGCGGCCCCATGTGTCTTGGGCACAAAAGGGAAAAGATGAATTATAAAGATGAATTATAAAGAATAACATACTACGAACAAAAAGTACAAAAGTTAATAATGTAAAAGTACTCGATGTATCAATTAGTGGAGTGGATAATCGTGTTGTAAAACATTAATAGTCGTTGCCGTTCTACCTTACGGCTAGAACTCTACTTCACTTGCCCGTGGATCGTCTAGTTCCTCTAACTTGTCTCACTACTGGCCCTAACTTACTGATCCGACCTTTCTAAATACTTCTTTCAATTATTTTACAGCTACCTAAGCAGTAGTAACAAAACACCCTCATCCCTCAACATAACTTCGTAGAAGAACTCACATTTTCAAGAAAAAGTAATCACTAAATGGAACATTCTTAGTGTAGCTTGTAGTATTAACCAGGGTCGCTTAGCAATGAGTGAGATGCCGCTAGACACGCATGGTCAGATAGTTGGCGGTTAATTAAAAGTAAGTGTAAGAAAGTAAGTGTAAGAATGGAAGTGTAAGAATGCAAGTGTAAGAATGCAAGTGTAAGAATGCAAGTGTAAGAATGCAAGTGTAAGAATGCAAGTGTAAGAATGCAAGTGTAAGAATGCAAGTGTAAGAATGCAAGTGTAAGAATGCAAGTGTAAGAATGCAAGTGTAAGAATGCAAGTGTAAGAATGTGAGTGTAAGAGTACGTGTAAGAATGGAAGTGTAAGAATACGCAAGCTAATTGCTTCCAATAAATCTTATCTAACAAACATCGGTCACAATCTCTGCTGACGTGTGACAATAGCCCCCCCCCACCCCCCGTTGTCACATGATGCCCGTGGACTTAGTGTAGCTATCTCGGGTGCCCTATTGTCGACGCGTGTCCAGCTGGACGCCCCGGGGGTGGGTATTGTCCCCCTAGTTCTGTCACCTGGGCTGTAAACAAGGTGACCCGTGCTGTCGCTCTTGTTCTGTAAAGACGCCGCAGGTGCTTTACGTGTACTGACGTAAGTACATGGCTAATCCTGACAAGAAGTAATTAGAAGTATTTGGAGTTATAGAAAGGGAGGCTACTGGTGTAGATAATTGTTTTTTTTTCTTTGGTGTGGGTTGGAGTGGGGATAAAATTAGTTGTAATTTCAAATGTTGTAGCGAAATATTTCAGCTTAATTAAGGTAATCGTTAAGCAAGGAAAAAGTTGCATTTTAAGTCTTATTTAATAAAATCCTAATGTTATTACATTGTAGAGAACCAAAACAAAGATATCAACATATGTGCAATATGAAACGAACGTTATGCTTTTACATTGCTATCCTACAACAGGACATGGTTTCGCTAAAATATTTTTTTTTAAAATGTTATTGAATCTACTATCTTTTCGCTTGCTCTTTAAGGAAAGGGGTATTGGGGGGAGGGGGTGGCCGTCCAGTGTGGGTGATGACGGGGGAGGGGGGGAAACAGCATGGGTTAATGTACACACTCCCAGCTGAAATTCTACTCTCCCCTTCTTCTCTGACACCCACTCGTCATACTGACCGACTGACCGAAACGCCGCCAATTGTAGATTAAATATTTATAGCACCCCCACTACCGATTCACTGTCGTCAGCAATTAGTAAACACTAGGGAGGGAGCCTATGGGGGTGGGGGAGTGGGGGGGGGGGTGGTACTTGATGTCAGAGGTCATATAGTAGGGTCATAAACATGTCACCCGGACCGTCTTGAAGGACCGGCACTAATTGATGCTGAATTGCCGTGACGGTTGGTGTGAACAGTTGACCGGTTGCGTCACCCCAACAAGGCAATGGATGGGACGGGGAAAACCTCTCGTTTGTCACGCAACGTAGAAGGGAAGGTGGGTGGGTGGCTGGGGGGGGGGGGGTAATTCACAGAGGAGATGGTACAATAATTTTTTTTTTAAAAAGGTCACTTTAGGTTTAGTGCTCTTTAAGATGCTTAACCACTATGTTAAAATTAAATTTGTCACCATCTTTTCCCCGTAGCGTCTTAGAGACACGGGGCAGATGAAGTGCAGTTCACCCCCCCCCTCCCCCCCCCCCCCCAAGACTTCGGGGTATAATGGGAAAAGTGTGGTCAGCGCTATGCCCACCCTCCTTGGTTTCCCTAATATGTGTCAGGTATCCGTAAGAGCTGGGTGAACTCAGGTATGTCACAGAGAAGCAGGAAATTTATATTAGTTTTACATTCCACCCCCCCCCCCAATTACTTTTTAAATTGCTAATCCTTAATTAGGATGTCGCGTGATGTTTTGTTAAATGCACAACATCACAACCACTTTGAATCCGTAATAAAGTTAACCCTAGACCGAACCCGAACCCTTTAACATTTCAACCGGACTGCTTTACATTTTCGTTTACTAAAACAATAAAATTACTTTGGTAAACAAGTAAAAATAATATTAAGCCTACTATGATAATTACAGTCTACACATTTTAAGATAGTAGAAGATAATATTCCCAAGTAACCCTCCCCTCCCCCTTACCAACGAAGACGTGAGGAGAGAAGTAAGCATGTCGCCGCTAAACTCCACTGTTTGAAGAAGAAATTGAAAGTTAGGTTGTCCCCCTTTATTATTATAAAATGGCATGTTTAATGCGCCCTGTTTATGCGCGAGAAAATTAGTTATTGACATGTATGGCACGCCGTG
Organism: Physella acuta; assembly: GCF_028476545.2. Classification (NCBI taxonomy): domain Eukaryota; kingdom Metazoa; phylum Mollusca; class Gastropoda; family Physidae; genus Physella; species Physella acuta. The sequence continues at coordinate 64,230 of NW_026732462.1, read as the reverse complement.
TGTTCACTTTTCACGAAATGGGAGCGGAGGAAGAGAAGTGTGTTTGTTTCCACGGCGACTCGATAAGCCGCGCCACCAAAGCATCCGACGCTAACAATAACATAACGGGAAACATTTCATCGGCGCTTTCGCGTTTAATCAAAAGATTGGCAGTTATAGAATAAATGACTTCATGACTTCAAAACTAGTTGTGTAAGTAGCGTGATTATGATATAATCGGATAATAAGATTTTATATATAGGCATATATATATATATATATATATATATATATATATATATATATATATATATATATATATATATTGCAATGTTCCTAAAATATATATTAATACGAATTATGATTTTTTAACAAAGTGTGGAAACGATGAAAAAAAAAATGAAACTCATTACTTTGTATGTATTTGACTATTCTAACATACATATCCTGACAAATAAATGTTTACATGAAATGATATATATCATAGCAAAATAAAAAAAACACCAAAGAATTGATACAGCATCTTGTTTTAGTCCGCAAAGAAAAAATAAACATTACCGAAAAAAGGGGCGCAACTCTACAAAGGGAAACAACCAGGCAAAGCCATGTCTCGGTACCACGATGAAATAGGTGGAACTAAATAGAACTAACCATTTGTTGTCTTTTTAAAGACACATATAAAAAGTCCTTGCAAGTCCAACTTACATATTGTACCTTTTCCGGGTAAAATTCGGTTGAAGTAAAAATACAAAGTAAACAATTTGCTCAGCATTGAACTGGCATCTCATTGTATACGCCGTCACCGTAGACGGACTCTACTTCATCTGCACTGTTTACACACGAAGTCTTGTAAGAAAGTTCTGCCAATCATAAGTGTAAACATAAAAAGGGGGTTTTTGTGTCGGGTTGGGACTTCCCCGGCCTAGCGTAAGACAAGGAAGATATTCCCCAAACATGGTTTACCATCTCTACCACGTGGTGTATAAATCACATCCAGTTTAAATAAACACCCATTTCAAATGTTCAAAATACAAAATTCATACAGTTTCAGAATTTGTTAAACCATTGAACAGTTTGCTGTGTAAAGTCTTTTTTTTTTAATCCAAGCCGTATTTTTTTTTATCGCGAATCTACAAGACGGGAAGTTTGAGTTTATTTATCTTTAATTTGAGATTGTAAACTTTAAAAAAATATATAACAAAACTTGCAGCAGGATGCGCAAACATGGCCGGCATGGAAGAATGTTAGGCGAGGCCGTGCCGTACGCCGAATTTTTAAAAATCGAGTCGGGATAAAGTTATCTCCCATCCCTAAGGGGCAGAACTGATGTAGTACAGGATGTAGATAAGGGCCGTAACCGATTAGGAACACAAGATTGCGTAGATTTTTCACGCGTGGTGTGAACGATACATCGCCCTGAGTGTTCGTGTGGACCAAAACGTAACATTTAAAAACTTTCGAATGAAAATGTGTGACTTCACAAGTAATTAGTAAACTTGGGGGAGGGGGGGGGGGGGGGAGGGAAAGAGGGGAGGGGGAGAATGTGTGACTTCACAAGTAATCAGTAAACTTTATAAGCACTTTATTTACACTTTATTAAATCTTTTACATCCAAAGTATAATTGATTATAATAAATTATAGTAATTATAATAATGAAATAAATAAGATGTATACCTACTGAAATACAACTGGTTATTTAATTTGAGTCAAATAGAGTGAGCTCCCCATGGTAAAAAAAAATGCGAACCACCGTGAAATCGAGTATTTTCTTTTTTTATTTTTAATTCCATATCCTAAATTAGAATGTACACATGATAAAGTTTTATTTAACAAACCACACCTCAACCCCCCTTTTTGTGTCTTGATATAAGATAACCCTCGTCCTAACCCAAACCCACGAACACCTCAGCGATAAAAGGACCACGTCTAGCCTTCGAGGTGAAATTCCACAAGGGCAGCGATGTGTTGGGGGGGATGGAGCAAGGCCTTGGATGTGAAAAGATGACACAGGTAGGTTATCTATCCCTCCCCCACCCCTGGAAAATAAAGTGTCCTACAAGTTTATGACAAGGCGCCGAGGGGGCAGGTGATGTGAAACTAACACAATACGGTCGCCACAGTGGAGTAGTGTAAGCAACAGTTGCTTCCCTTGACGTCACGCAGCGATGTTTCTCTCCCCTTGATAATGCGGGATATGAAGCATTAAGAAAAACACAACTGGACGGATGAGGCTACCTGTACCTACAGGTGTGTACACTACATTGTTAAAATGAAAGGAAACGGGTTTTCCGCGAAATGAGTTTGTTTATTTCTGATTCAAGCGAAAAACAAAAATACACGGCCTGTTAATTGATTCATAGTATTTATTTAATAGTGAAAGTACTCATTATGAAAGATAAATTCAACTAGTTTAATCTCCCCTCCCACCGCAAGTATTCAGGATTTCGAGGCGGGTACGGGGCGGACATGACAATATTTCACAAACATCATAGGAATAATAACGAATGACGTCACACATCGGCCTTATTAAAAAAAACAATTATTGTTATACAAATTGACCAATGTGACTTTTCTAGGTAAAAAAATGATGCTTTTACCCTTGCAGAAAGTACGAAACTTGTTGGTTTCAATAGATTTTTAAACAGTTATGATATGGTACTAGACCGTGAGTGAATAACATGCAAAACTGTTTAAACACAAAGATCCTGCGTGATTGTGTGATTGTGAGTGGACTGTCGTGATGGCTGACGTGATCCTGTGTGATTGTGGGTGGACTGTCGTGATGGCTGGTCTGGACAAATGACTAACTAACGGTGACGTAGTTTTTGGCTCCAACAGCCTAGACGTACATGTAAAAAAATATTCCCCGGTACATCAGCTACTGAGATAGCCTAAACCATAACCCAAACTCTAGTGAGAGAAAGGGGGGGGGGGGGCATTCAAAACGTAAGGGGTAGGGGTGGAGGGAAGCGCGGCACCTGAAAAAGATACTGGAAAGGGGGGGGGGGGGACGTACATGTAAAAAATATATTCCCCGGTACACCAGTAAATATAAGTTATAATACAAACTCAAATGATAGAATTGGGGGGGGGGTGCATTTGAAACATGTGATGGGGTGAGGGGGAGGTGAGGCACTTGAAAGAAATACCGGAAAAAGGGGGTGGTGGTGGTGGTGGTGACTGCAGATTAACACCCATATGACTACCATTTCTAGAGATACCACTACACACAATGATAAGACCATCCGAAACAACACCATCGTTAAAGAACACTTCACTCCTTCAGGGAAAATCCAGAGCCCCGTATCCCCCCCCCCCCTCCATCATCTATTAACCAAGAGATAAGCAGCATCATGTTTTAACTACGGCCAACATTGTGAGAAACACGTCGACATAGTATACGACAGTCTTAAGGCGTGCCGAGAACAAGATAACTACGTCAGAGTAATAAACAAAAATAATTGCATAATCTTTAATTAATAATTAAATGTAGATATCACATTATTACAGTTTTAAAAACGAAAGCTAATTAGAGATAGATCTATATACAATTTAAACATGAAAAATATATTTTATTTAATTGATGTGAATATAAGTCGTCAAAAAGAAATAATATAGATCTAAAATAAACGTGATTAAAGTAAACAAAAGACGTTAGGCCTAAACTTTGTAATATCTTAGGGTTTGTTTACATTAACATTTATGCTTCCAGTTACTGAGATTTAATTGTTATACTTTTTTTTTTTGAGAACCCAATTTAAAGTGAAAGTAAAATTACTTGTTTTTGAACTGCTTTTTGTTTTGTTTTTGTTTTGAAGATTCGTTTTCGTGATTAAATTCATGAAATTAGCACACAAATTCTATGTTATTAAACACATAAGTTAAATATATAAGCGTAATATTACCTTACAAGAGCACATATATCAGTCCAAATTGAGAAATACACGGCTGTTAGTTACGTTTAACTAAGCGCACTGAAGTACACACATGCCACTGTGGCCGATCACCGATGCTGAGTTCTAATGAGTGTCGGAATTCATAACACACAATTTAATCATCGCTCACCAGCAAGCCATCGCCACGGGCAGCTCGCAACAGATGAAGAAATTGGTCCACAATTAAATAGCCCTCTCGCCCCCCGTCGATGGAGCCAAGGAAAACACAACAATAAGCTTCCCACCCCCTTTTATGAAAATGTGACAAACCATCGTTCGGCAGGTAATGACAAGCTCCACGCTGGTTGGCTGAGGAGGACGCCAGCGCGCGGCGTGTTGATACACGAAGCCTCGTTTCGCCGCCTCGCCATCGTCGGCGGCTTCACATCGCAGCGGGCCGGGCTGTTTCTTGCGCGCGGCTGGTGGGATCGATTATCAAACGGTAACTCACAGGTGGGAGGTGGGAGGTGGGAGGAGAATCAGACGGTACCTCACCCTCCCCTTATCATTGTCCGGCGGGGGCTCCCCGCCGTGGGCGCCTGGAGCGAGAAGTGTCCAGTTCTGCCGTGAATTGAATACTAGTCTTTACTGGACACGTGCCCGTGCTTGTTGGAGGTCCCACAAACAAATCACCGGTAGGTCAACTCGTTCACAATCGATTGACATGGATGGTAACATGGGCGCTAACGAATGACATGACACATCCAGGGGGGGTGGGGGGGGGGGTGGGAAAGGAGGACCAGTGAACAGGCATTAATTATTTTAGGTACTGTTGGTTTAGCTGTACCCATATCATAAGTTAAGGGTGGGGGGTGTAAGATTTTAAGCTGGGTGGATGATATGGGGGCGGATTAAAATTCAGCAGGGCCCCTGGCTAAAATTGTGTTGTTTGGTTTGGAAGGGGGGGGGGGGGGGTAAAAAAATATCTGGGTCCCTAAGCTGCTGCTATACCCCCACCCCCCTCATACGAATATTAGCATAGTGTGGCATTTTTTCGATATTGTCCATCTTCACAGTTGTAACTACGCTACACTGTAATATAAATACGCCACTTCTGTAGAGGTTAGCATCTCATGTTTACCTTAACATTCAGGTTACTTGCAGAGTTTTCTTCCAGGCATCTCTTCGCCCCCCCCCCCCCCCCGAAATTTTTTTTTACCCGCCCCCCCCCCCCCCCCCCCGAATATAATTTTAAACAGTGTCCGCCCCCCCCTCCCCCGAAGAAAGTCTACCGCCCCCCCCCCCCCCCCCCCGAAAATTTCAAGTGCCCCCCGGAGAAAAAAGTCTGGAAGAAACACTGGTTACTTGAAGTAATTACGATACTTTCAAGTAAGCCTAATTTGTTTCATCACGCAATAGTGAAGACCTCAATCTTAACGTGTGTGTTTGTGTGTGTATGTGTGTGTGTGTGTGTTCCATCCAGTGTTTCTTCAGGCATCTCTCAGGCACATCCACTGCCCCCCCCCCTCCATATGTTTCAAGGCCCCCCACCTTCCTTGGATGTTTTAACTCCCCCCCCCCACCCCCTGAAAGTTTCTAGTGACCCCCCCCCCCTATGGAGAAAAATGTCTGAGGGAAACAAAACCAGACTCCATCAGATTCTTTCTCACGAGTATCAGCCAATCAAATCAAACCTTAACTAAACAAAAGAATAAAATAACACATACACACTGAACAATGGGTAATTTTTTTTTGCAAGCGATGTAAACAGACATTAAACAAAAGACTTTAAGGTTGGTCCATAAATAACGTCTAACTCGTAAGGGAGGGAGGAGGGGGGTCCGTAATTTTGTGACGATGTGTGATGAGAGGGGGGAGGGGTGGGTCCGTAATTTTGTGACGATGTGTGATGAGGGGGAGGGGTGAGGTTCAGATAGGAGACGTCATACGTTTGCCTTTAAAAGAATGTATTGCTAGAAACTGACTTCTAGCCGTTATATCGTGTTTTAGAGAACTGTTTTAATAATTTGTTATAGAAATTGATTAAAATACTTTTTGTTGGCTGAGCTCAGTCAATATATTAGAAAGAAAATCGATGTTTAAAAAAAATTTCAGTTGCAATACTGTATGTATGTGTGTGGTGGGTAAGGGGGGGGGGGTGTAGGACGAGGTGTGACGTCGTTTTAGGGGAGGGAAGAGGTAAAAATCATCCAAAAAAACTTGACTTCATTTATGGATGACCTCTTTAAGAAAAAAAAAATAATCAAAAACAACATCATTTCTTTGTACCAAAAAGTTTTATAGAAATGCAAATATCAGTTGAGCTTATCGAAATCTAGATTTCTCATTACACATTAAAATCAACGCAAACGACATCTAGATTTCAAATTACAATCGAGGTGAGATCTCGCGAGAAATCAAAATTAAAAAACGATATCAGTCAGACCTAGACAACACATTAAAACCAACAAATGCGGGAACTAGACTGCACATTAAAACACATAAAAGCATGATCTAGACTACACATTAAAGTCAACAAAAGCTATATCTAGACTACACATAAAACCCAACAAAAGCAAGATCTAGATTACACATTAAAGTCAACAAAAGCAAGATCTAGACTACACATTAAAACCAACAAAAGCGGGAACTAGACTGCACATTAAAACACATAAAAGCATGATCTAGACTACAGATTTAAGTCAACAAAAGCAATATGTAGACCACACATTAAAGTCAACAATCAACAAAAGCTATATCTAGACTACACATAAAACCCAACAAAAGCATGATCTAGATTACACATTAAAGTCAATAAAAGCAATATCTAGGATACACGTTAAACCCAGCAAAAGCAATATCTAGACTACACATTAAAGTCAACAAAAGCAATATCTAGACTACACATTAAACCCAACAAAAGCAATATCTAGACTACACATTAAAGTCAACAAAAGCATGATCTAGACTACACATTAAACCCAACAAAAGCATGATCTAGACTACACATTAAAGTCAACAAAAGCAAGATCTAGAGTACACATTAAAGTCAACAAAAGCAATATCTAGACCACACATTAAACCCAGCAAAAGCAATATCTAGACTACACATTAAAGTCAACAAAAGCAATATCTAGACTACACATTAAAGTCAACAAAAGCATGATCTAGACTACACATTAAACCCAACAAAAGCATGATCTAGACTACACATTAAACCCAACAAAAGCAATATCTAGACTACACATTATACCCAACAAAAGCAATATCTAGACTACACATTAAAGTCAACAAAAGCATGATCTAGACTACACATTAAACCCAACAAAAGCATGATCTAGACTACACATTAAACCCAACAAAAGCAATATCTAGACTACACATTATACCCAACAAAAGCAATATCTAGACTACACATTATACCCAACAAAAGCAATATCTAGACTACACATTAAAGTCAACAAAAGCATGATCTAGACTACACATTAAACCCAACAAAAGCATGATCTAGACTACACATTAAACCCAACAAAAGCAATATCTAGACTACACATTAAAGTCAACAAAAGCAATATCTAGACTACACATTAAAGTCAACAAAAGCAATATCTAGACTACACATTAAACCCAACAAAAGCAATATCTAGACCAAAACCATGATCTAGACCACATTAAAGTCAACAAAAGCATGATCTAGACTACACATTAAACCCAACAAAAGCATGATCTAGACTACACATTAAACCCAACAAAAGCAAGATCTAGACTACACATTAAACCCAACAAAAGCATGATCTAGACTACACATTAAACCCAACAAAAGCATGATCTAGACTACACATTAAACCCAAAAAACCAAGATCTAGATTACACATTAAACCCAACAAAAGCAAGATCTAGACTACACATTAAACCCAACAAAACCAAGATCTAGATTACACATAGAGCCGATCCATCAAGCCGTTTACCCGGAAATAACTTTTTTATCAAAGGAGTTTAAAGAAAGACTTTGTTTACACAACACGAGAGCAACACAAACATGGCCGATAACAGACCTCAATAAAAATCAGGCTCTCCTGAGGGGTATCGGATGGTGAAATTATAAATGTCCTATGGCGTATATTAAAGCAATGTTTTATTTTAGGAGTAAAGAGAAGACACATGATTTTTTGTCAATTACAAAATGAATCAGTTTAGAAACATGTTCATGCATCCCTAAGATAAAAATATTTGCATAAATTTATTTTTTAAGGGGCACCATACATAAAGATTAAAAGACGTGTATCCCCATATAATATATATATATATATATATATATATATATATATATATATATATATATATATATATATATATATATATATATATATATATATATATATATACTGTATGTATATATAGGCTTTTATATGTTACAAGAATTCACCGCTGACTTATCGTCCTTTACAAATCTACCCTTTTTACTTCTTTATAAAAAAATACTTCATTAATCTGTTTAAAAATTACAAATCCAGTTGACATAAGCTTTAAGAGAAATGTTTGTCATCTTTGCTTGAGCTATATTTTAAGTTTGACATATCGAAATTGCACACTGACAAGACGACAGACCAACTGGCAAACAGGCAAAGATGACAAAGTTATTAAAAAAAAAATTGTAAAAAAAATTAAACTGCATCATTTAAAATCAAACTTTAATTAATTTGATGGACATAATTCTAAAATAAATGGTGTGTGTGTGTGCAGCTATTTCAATTGCAAGAGATAACATTCTAAAACAGTGTTTCTTTTTTCTCCGGGGGGGGGGGGGGGAGCGGACACTGTTAAAAGTTTATATTTTCTATATAAATATCATTTCGTTCGGGGGTAGACTTTTCTCGGGGGTGGGGGGGGGGGGGGGGCGGAGCACATCCCAGAAGAGATGCCTGGAAGAAACTCTGTTCTAAAATGATTAATTTTTTCTACACTAAGTATGTTTTCATTACAGTATCTAAAATTAAATTTTTATTATAATTTACAGACGAGATGTGGGTGAATGGGGGGGGGGGAGAATTAATGTACGGAAAGCTAAGTTTGAAAGCCTACACCCCCCCCCCCCCCCGTCTCCGAACCCCACCAACCCAGGAACCGTTACCCTTTTTAATCCCACCTCCTCCACCCACATTAAAAAAGCCCCATTCGTACACCGACGATGAATTACATTAGTTCTCAATGTTGTCAAATGAATCAACGCGTGTTTTTTGTTGTGTGTCCGACTGTCGCCTCTTTGCGGCGGGCGATGATGTTCTTCCCATGTGCGAGTATGAACAAAAGCAAATCGTCAAGGAAGTTGAAAATACCGTTAAGTTATTCACGAGATTTGGAATGGACCCTTTGTTTAGCTTGAGTAGTTGAAGTGCAGCATACGGTAACATCGGAGAACGTTAAGCTTCCTTATGGATCCGTACAGATTCATTAGCACCTGCTTGCAACAACTTAGTTGGTCTCTGCTCTATACAGAGATTTAAAAAAAGATTTTAATTACCAGCGTTTGTGTTTTTTACTTCTTAAAAAAATGGCTATCAACCCGCTTGAAGCATGTGCGATTGTTTTTTTTTTGTTTTTTTGCTAAAATTCATCAACAACATAAAGTACGGTACACCGTTTAGTAGTCACATGTTTTAAATTTTCCGAGGGGGGGGAGGGGGGGGGGGGAGTCCAACCCCCTCCCCCCCCCCCCCCCCACACACACGATGAGATGTCTGAAAGAAACACTGATTATGAGATCATGTGAAATAGCTAGTACTTGGCTCTTAGAAATGAAGCAACCCAACGCAAACATTTCTGGGAAACTGACAGGGGGAGGGGTTCAATCCACACACTAGGTTGTAGCCAATGACAGAAGCTTAGCGACCCATTCCTATACCCTTTAAAACTATCAAGTTTGCCCTCCTCCCGCCCCCCCCCCTTTGTTTTGGGTGTGGGGTGCTATTTGCATGTTTTGATTTTGGTGTCTCATAATTGATGTTGAATACGGTTAAATCAATATGTAACAAATTTAGTAGTAGTATATTTTCTTAACTTACAATATGTATGATTCAGTACTGCAGTTCAAAAACCGTTCTATTTTCTACCCTGTTTGGCGCCCCCATAGGGTCGGCGCCCTTGATGACTGCCCCATCCGCCTTCCCCTCAGCGACTCCTCTGGCTACTGGCGTATATGCCGTCGCGTTCTTAGTTACATGCTCAATATAAATGTGAAGATATTCACTCTCCAATATGAGGCTTACAATGCTCATACAGTAGGCTATGATTACCACCAATGTTCCCTCTAAGGACCAAGAGTGTGTGTGCAAAAAATATGTTGTGTGCGCGGTGCTAAAAATGACTTGGGCAAGTTAATATGTATTTTTAGTCTTGCAATTAAGCATAATAATGAAGGCATGCATTTTGATAAATTAATAGTATAATGTGTGTGACTTATGAAACGTATGCAATTAAATGGAGATACGAGTACCATCAAAATAAATAAAAAACTAATAAAAACTTTCAGTTATACTTAGACAACAAATTATATGATCGACTTACTATGTTAAAGTAAGAGAGTCATATGGTAATAATGCTAATACCATAACGGTAATACAAACGCAATAGTTTAACATATGCAACATTTAATAAAGCTGACTTAAAAACAAATATTAGCTAACCTTTCAGGGGCATTTATTGCAATTTCTCGCGTCTAGCCTTGCATTGCTTCCACACCTTATATGCTTTGTTTAAATCCACATCCTCTCCAGCATTTAGATATAATTTAGTTTGCATCAGATTCTCCAAATGTGTGGCTTCAAGTCTATTTCGTGCTTGCACTTTTATTATGTTAATAAGGCTAAAACCTTGTTCGTAATCAGCACTGCATGCTTGGAAGGTACAATAATGTCACTTAACTTTGCCAGTGAGCTAAATTTTGTTATTTGTTTTGACAAATCTTGCATATTCAGACATATAATTTACAGAAACAGATTTGAGTTTTTCACTTTATCGAAATTTGAAGTCATTGTATTGGATGGTAATTAACTGATCATTTGTTGTACGTAACCCGTCTTTGTACTTTACGCACAGTTCTTTGATATCTTTGACGCCGAACTCAAATGCATATTTTTTAAAACCTGTAGCATAAAAAAAGATGACAAAAACTGCAGTTCATCTCCTGGAAACCTAACATTTAAATGTTCGCAGACTGATTGTATGTACTGTGTGGTTTGCCTTGTGTCGATTCTTTCGTTTAACTCACACTTTTCTTGGCTTTAATGTTCAGTGTAGTGCTGTGTTACGGCTGTCTCCAGAGCTAAGGCATCACTTACAGTAAGCTGAGTTATTCCACTAAAAACGGTTTTGTAGAATACAGAATTGACTGGACGAAATTTAAAATAAAGGATTAGCATTTTATGTACTGTTATGCCATCAACTATAAGCGTGTGGAATGATGCTGCTCGAAGTTCTGTCAGTATGTTCTTTACAACAACTTCGTTAATTACTTGAACAAAATCAAAGGCGTATTTTTTACTTCGCCAACTGTCTGGTATTGAAACATACTTCCCCATGTGGTTATGAATCAGTTGTACCGACCGCATCGAGGCGTTCATCTTAATGATAAGAAGAACATTATCCGTTAGGATTCGAACTTGATCCTCGTTTGATCGCTGGCGCTCGTTTTGCTCAATTAGTTTTCCTCGCTCAATGTAAGTTTCAACCAGCAGACGTTTAAGGTCAGTTCCATGTGAGCTGTTGTACGAAATCGCAACATTTCCTACTTAAACGAGAGACAATAGTTGACGTTTACAGTAGTCAAGCGCCCATGATTCCCAGAGCTTTCCTGTGACCAATTCGTTGTTTATGTTGTTTTTGTTACAAGTAGTAGCAGCACAGAACTTACACTTCAGTCCAATCTCATCTGAATATTCGTAGATGCTTTCTAATTCAACCGAAACATTATATGATATGGCGTATCGGTTGTTACTATAACTTTGAGCCATTCCAGTTTAAACGAATCTATCGCTTTTTTTTGTGCCACATTGTTGTACTGCTTGTTACACACATTTTTCTTTTCAACATTTTCAAATAGCACACAGTAGTGGACATTTATTCCTGATTTACCTAACCAGTCTGTGAATACTGAAACAGTTCGATCCAGGTGCACGTAATAATCCCAAGAATTGGATATATAGTATATAAATCCTTAAACCAAACAGAAAAAAAGACATCCACCTTTAGTAAAGTAGATTTTACATCTGACTTGGGTAAACCGTCTTAGTATCAGGAGGTGGGTGGTGGTTGGGAGATGGGGGAGGGCAGTGACAATAGAAAATAAAACCTTGCATGGTCAGCTAGTAGCCACAATCCCTTTCCGGTATTAGCAGTCAGTAAACCATTAAATCATGCGGAGGGAGGGTCACCCAGACATCACATCGGTACCCGCCCCGCTCAGTTTAGAGTGAAGTCATTAACTGGACCTGTGGTATGACAACCAAGGTCACCCCCCCCAAGTCAATGATACCCCTTGGTTTCTGTTTATGCATCAAAACAAAAAGTCTGTTCGTTTAACAAAACAGGCAATAAAAATGTCGCTTAATTCAAACCACTGGCCACATTTTTTTGTGTGAATCAGGCTAGCCCGACGTTCTGATAATCTGTGCGCGGGGTCAGAAAATGTCTGCGCGGCACATTTGAAAGTACTGCGCGGCCGCGCAGCCGCGCAGCTTAGAGGGAACACTGATTACCACTTAATTAAGGCGTGTTGGATTATGTTATAAATGGTGTATAAATTAGTAGTTAGTTGTGTGTGGATTCATTCAATGATTTAACAAAGACGATGGAGGTTTTCAATAGGTCAACCCAGTGAGCAGTGTTAAGCAATACGGACGCAAAGTGTCTGAGATTTAGTTCGTGTTTTTTTTTAAAGGTTGTATCAGTTCTAGTTCAGGATGGCCGTAGCGTGTAAAGTGTGTGTGTGTGTGTGGGGGGGGGGGGGTGTTCTAGGTTTGAGGAAGATGGTCTGTCCGTGTGTGTGATTTGTTAGTGTTTCTACCTCATGGGTTGTTCACAGAGTTTCTTCCAGGCATCTCTTCGGGGGGGCGAAGCCCCCCCCCCCCCCCCAAAATTTTTTACCGCCCCCCCCCCGAACGAAATGAAATTTATATAATTTATATAGAAAATATATACTTTTAACAGTGTCCGCCCCCCCCCCCCCCCGAAGAAAGTTTACCGCCCCCCCCCCGAAGATTTCAAGTGCCCCCCCGGAGAAAAAAGTCTGGAAGAAACACTGGTTGTTCAACGGTTAGAAAGTCTGGTTGTCCGAGTATGACAAGTGTCTTGCTGTTCGAATCGTGAAGTGTGGTGGTCGTTCGAATCGTGAAGTGTGGGGGTCGTTCGAATCGTGAAGTGTGGGGGTCGTTCGAATCGTGAAGTGTGGGGATCGTTCGGGTCCTGAAGTGCCTGCGTTGTTTTAAGTTATTTTATCACACGAGTTTCGTTATCCGACTTCTCAGTGCTTCGTTGTTCGAATTCTCAGTATTTCGTTGTCCAAATTCCCAGTGCTTCTTTGTCCGAATTCTCAATACGTCGTGACCCGAATTCTGAGTGCTTCGTTGTACAAATCCTCAGTACTTCGTTGTCCAAATTCTGGGTGCTTCGTTGTCCGAATTATCAGTATTTCGTTGTCCGAATCCTGGGTGCTTCGTTGTTCGAATTCTCAGTATTTCGTTGTCCGAACTCCGAGTGTTGATTTATTTCAGCACCCTAGTCGGCTTGTGTAATGTCCTCAGCCGCTACATCAGCAACACACGTTATTTCCCATTGTGTTGACTCATCTAACGGTTCCAGTCAGCCGAGCGTATCGCGGCATGAACAGGCGACCTTGCCGCTCGACTGCCTCCACCCGGAGACAAAGCTGGGACCTCTGCGACTACCGCTAGACGAGTCGGGTCTCGTCGCATCACGAGAGCATGTCACGGAATTTTCCGGTCTGCTTCCCGTAGTGCTAGAGGGTTTGGAACAGGTTTATTTATTATTGTTTTTTTTTTTAAATCTAAATATGCTGGGTAGGCCTACTTATGGATTATCCGTACCTCGCCCTAGCTTTAGGGTTGGTTTGAGAAGTTTTGATAAAAAGTACAACAGTGCTAGTTCCTTTATGGTTGTTGCCTGAAGAAAGAATCAAGGCCGTTTAATTCTGCTTTCAGTCTGCTTTTCTTTTTTTTTTCTTTTTTTTTTTTGCTTTGATTCCGTAGTATTTGTCCAACCAAGAACAAATTACAAGGCAGCAGTTGTTTGATACTGGAGTTGTCTCTCAAAGATGAGTTACTGTCCACATCTATCGAGACTCACCTCGACTTAGGAACCACGAGCTTTCCCGACCCGACCACATCGACCCCGAGAATCTTCTTCTTCGTTCTTAATTTTAGTGTTGGGAGGGACCACGAGAATCAATTTTTAAGTTTTATTAAACATTGGCTATGATCATCGAGCATGAAGAAAACACGAAGATCAACGTAGAGAGAGATGAAGAGGAGTGGACTAACATTCCAATAGGCAGAGCTTATAGGTAGAGTCAGGATAATATGGTGCTCACGCGTTAATGCCTTGCACGCCACTGGGCTTTGAGAGGTGATTGGGATTATGATCAACATTGGCCTGTAGAAAAACCATCGTTTTACCGACATCACATGTTGCATAATGTGAATCACGCTTATATGACAATAATTTTAAATTTGATTTTAAAAATGTATTAGTGCTTTAACATTCATTTTTCTTTTTTTTTTAACTTACTTATTCGAATTTATTAGTCATCTTGTAGTTTACAATTAAAATAAAAATCAGATTTAAAAAGAAAAGTTAGCCAATACTAGATTACGCATTTCTTTCCCGATAAAACAATCACGGAGTTTCACAATTATACACACAGACACACACACAGACATACACACAGACACACACACACAGACATACACACACAGACATACACACGCACACAGACACAGACACACACTCGCACACCCACAGACATACAATATGGGAAATTCCCGATCAACTAGCCGCCGGCCCAAGATCAATGTCCACAATCGTTAATCAATTCCTACACACGCTAATTAGCTGTGTTGACGAGTGGTGCTAGAATCTCGCCCCAAAGAGTGAAATCTCGTCATGCTCCGGTAAGTTTCAAAGTCTAATTAGACCACGGCACCTTGGGATTACGTCCCGAGGGTGGGGTCCAAAGGGGGTGGGGGTGGGTAACGGGAATAAAAGTGTGATAAGCTGTCGTACTTTATAGTGCTAGAATCAGTGCTACTTCATTACATTGACTTAAATACCGCCACAAGTTAGGCCAGAATTATAGTAAGTACTCATTGCGTTATTCATTGTTTGATGTTTGTTTAAAGGAATACAGTGATTAGAGTATTGTTTAAAGTGTTTTGTTGACTTAAAGCTAGGTTGTGGGTGGTGTGAAGAGAAGTCATTTCCTCATTGAGGCAATCGCAACTTTAACCTTGGTAAATGATTTAATTACTGTAGTAGCTATCTTTAATACGCGGGGATCATCTTGCTTTAATACACACATAATTTATTCGACCAAACTTTAATGATTTGTTACAAGGAGAAATTTCGTTTAAAATAAGTAAACGTTAATGAATTATGCGAAGAGGCTAATTCGTCAGCTACAATTTGAAATAAAACTTTTTGTATTATAGAGTGGTGTAAAATCAAATATAGGAAATAGAGTTTAGTACGCAGCGTAGAATACAACATTTAAAAAAATTAACTTTCTATTTTCTGCAGAATGTATTTTTTCATAGCTCTTAGATTCTCTAAGCACCCAATGTGTTTTATTTACTGAAGAATTTAGTACGTTTTTGTTTTTTAAACGAACACATTTCCACACTTATGTGCGTGTGTGTGTGCACAGTTTGACCACCCTCTTCAGTGGCTCTAAACCCTATCGATTGAGGGGGGGGGGGGGCACACACCGCCTCGATTCCAGTTTTAGGTCTGCGATGAACAGAAGCCACATTTGGTGTTAATCCATATCCGTATTGTTAATCCAAATGCAAGACGCTTGCCCCTTTAGTTCTTCTGCTTGTGACAGAGTTTCTTTCAGTCATCTATTCGGAATGGGTGTCACTACACCACGGTGTGGCAGTTCCACCCTTCCCCCCACCCCCACCCCGGACGAAATAGAAAGTATATAATTTATATATAAATTATATACTTTCACCAGTGTCCTCCCTGCACCCTCGAAAATTCATGTGCGTCCCTATATCCCGAAAGTTTCAAGTGCCGCACCCCCCCCCCAACCCGCGGAATAAAATGTCTGAAAGAAACACTGGTCGATTAGGGTCTAGTCCAGTGGTACCTATTTTTTTAGATTACCGAACCCCAGCAGTTTCATATACGAACCGAACCTTTCTTAGTAGTTCCATCGTCCGTACTAAGAAAATCCGATCGTGAATCGTATGAGTGGGTGTGTGTCTTGACATCCACCGAACCCCTGAAACTACATAACGAACCACTGGGGTTCGGTGGGACCCAGGTTAACAACCACTGGTCTAACCAATGTTGCGGTTTTGACATTTTTCTAATTGTCCAAGTCAGTCATTACAGTCAGCCCATAACAATATCTACCACTTATGATGGTTCTTTTGAGAAAAAGAAAAAGAGAAGAAATGACTAATTGAGAGTACGGAGATCGAGTGCATTAAAATGGGACCATCGAGTTTCTTCCCTCGTGATGTCAGTCACCCCCCCCCCTTTCACCCCTACACTAAAATTACAACAGACCAACTCTACTCCCTCTGTAGACCTTCACGTCATTCAAACGGGACCTTTTATGTAACGGCACGCGCCGCTGACCTGTCGGGTAATTAAGAAGGTCGTGATCGCCTGTAAAGTGAATAGGCCGTAATGGGACTCGAACCCTAGACGCTGGGGTAATTTCCAGCCACGATACCGCGACGCGGATATGCCTTTGTGCGCGGTGAGGCAACGGGTCGCTATCAGCGGTAATCTGTGCCCGAGCAAGGGCAGTCACTCTCAAGCCGGGAGGTATTAGTAGTTATCTGATTGCCCCTGATAAGCGCTATCGTGTAATTTGTGAGGCTATTGATGGAGACTGAAAGGACGGATGGGGATACTCTGGAGAGGGAAAATATGGATTGGAGGATGGGGGGGGGGGGGGGGGGTACGGGATGGAGGGGTATCCTTTTTTTATATAGAGCACATACACATACAAAAAGTTAAAACTTAACCTAAAAAAAAAACAACCCCACAAAAAAAAAACCACAACATAATATACGTATTTTGTTTCGATGATGTTAGTTTATAGTAAAAAGTATAAGTACTCTATCGAACCCGAAGGTCCTTCGGACAGGCGAAGAACAGTTCACGTGTTTCATAGACTGAGGCAAATGAAGGGATAGTGTGGTCAGCACAATGCCCAGCCGCCTTTACTTTCCCTAACGTGAGTCCAATACGTATTATTGCTGGGTGGACTCAGTGGCGTTTTACGGATAGGAACCCGGATTCGAACTCGAGTTTTTCGGGTTCATAGCCCAGTGTAATAACACTTTTAAACTATGACTAAAGTGTATCCTAGATATCGGGGGTTATATAAAAATAGCCCTTACAGGATTCCCGAACGCTAAGCTCCCTACACATACACATACACATACATATAAAATAGCGTGCATACACGCCAACAACGTCTTGACAAAAGCCCAACAGACGGCGCTGTATCAGATGATAGCGAGATGTGACATAATGGCGATCCATCACAAGTCGCCCCGCCCCCCCCTCCCCACACACCCCCTCCCATTCAAGAGATATCTAATTTCTTTAGTCAAACTCCGGCTATGCATGGGAAAAGGTATTTGATGCTGTAAAAAAAAATATTCTCTTCCTTATAAAATGTTGTATAGGCTTATAACACAGGCTTATACGTTAGCTGGATGCAATCTCCGCAAATAATAAAAAAAAAGTTAACTTGTATTGTAAAACGTAAGACACCCCCACCGCCCTCCCCCATACCCTCATACACGATGTAGGTCATCATGACCTAGGCTAGGAGATGCATCTATCCATTGTTCGAGGGGTATTAGCGTCATGTAGAGAGAAATTGAAAAGGCTAACATTTTTTCTACCTCTATCGCTTTAAAACCCCAGACAATAGGTAAATCTAAAAAAAACACATCTGCGGTTGGGTCACGGTGACATTAGATCGTCTGCTGGGGTATCTGACCCAGGGAGGGCGGTCGTTAAAGCGTCTAGTAACGCCATGGAAACGAGTTGCGAAAAATGCTTTAAATTTTGTCTGGTTTTGCCTAAACTAAAACCAGTTTATGCGCTGTTTATAAATATAGAATGTAAATATAGAATTTTCAGTTTGGATTTGAGAGTATGAAAGTGGGTCAAGGCGTAGTGTTGTGACCAGGGACGAAAAGGATTTCAGCCTGGTTTTTTTTTTTTTTTTGGTTTTGCTTCCAGAGCCTTTGTCCAACCAAGAACAAGCTACAAGACAGCAGTTGTTTGATTTCAGAGTTGTCTCTCCTAGAAGAGTTGCTGTCTCCATCTCATTATTTTAATTTGTAACGCTTTTAACGTAGTAGTTATAGATGAAATAAATTTACATTGTATGGTTATGTGATACAAAGTCAAGTGATTAAGGGAAGTAATTGTATGTGACTATGTTGTCATGACAACACACCAGTGGCGTAGGCAGGGGGGGTTAGGGGGGGGGTCAAAACCCCCATAGACCCCTCGGTATATAGGCTATATATGGTGCAAATCAAAAGTTTGAGGGGGGGGGGTGCAAATCGAAAGTTTGTCCCCGGGTAAAAATTGGACCCCCCCCCCCCCCCTTGAGACGATCCTGGCTACACCACTGCAACACACTACTTCTATTTCTAACAACTACCACTTACAATTCAGAAGGGATAGGCAATCGAGAGTCTAATATTGAATTTTGAAAACTGTTCTAATTTAGTGTCCCCCCCACCATGCTAATGGCGTCACACAGAGTAACCCCCCCCCCCCTCGACACATCCCCGAGTTACGCCACATTAGTATCACTCTCACGTAATGTAAAAGAAAAAACGCAGGTTCATCTTTTACAATCGCCCTAAATTATAAGTCAGTTGACGTGTTTTCAATGCAGCCATGAAAAAAAAAATTGTACACGCCCCCAACTGTGAAATCCCCGATGAGATTATATTTAGACACGTTCTAAAAATAGAATGACGACGTAAGATTTTATTTTAATTCTATTATCCTTGTGTTCTGCTGTTTAATACTTTTGCTTACTTCTCTCCTTATAAAGCTAGTTAGATTTGATATGTGAAATCGTCGATAAAACCTTGACGTGGCCAACAATTGAATGAAGTTCCTCATTGCTTACTTACTTTAAAAAAAAATGTTTTACGATTCATCATACATTTTTAAATGCACAATTGGGGGGGGGGGGGAACTTCCATAAATGACGTCACAAAAAGCCAGATCCCCTTTAAATGACGTAACACCTCAGACTCCAACCCCACCTTCTCGCCCCCGCCCCCATTATTGCAAATGCATTTTTTTTTTAAACATCGATTTTTTTTTCTCTAAAATCTTGTCAGAGCACGGTCAACAGAAAGTATTTAAATCCATTTCTATAACTAATTGTTACAACAGTTTTCTAAAACGCAAAATAACGGCTAAAATTCAGTTTCTAAAATTAACTTTTTATTAAAATGCAAAAAAAGTATGACGTCACACCATCTAAACCTCCTCCACCCTCCCCCTGATCACACATCGTAACAAAATTACGGACCCCCCCCCCCCCCCCACTACGCGTGTGACGTAATTTATAGACGACCTCTTATTCCTGGGTTTTAGGCGTGTTATCAACAGTCCTATGTCCTAGTGGTACTAAACAGTGTTTCTTCCAGACTTTTTTCTCCGGGGGTGGGGGGGGGGGGGTGGGGGGGAGGGGGCACTTGAAATTTTCGGGGGGGGGGCGGTAGACTTTCTCCGGGGGGGGGGGGGCTTTGCCTGGAAGAAACTCTGGTACTAAATCGTATGTCCTAGGGTTGTCCTATGTCCTAGGGTTGTCCTATGTCCTAGGGTTGTCCTATGTCCTAGGGTTGTCCTATGTTCTAGGGTTGTCCTATGTTCTAGTGGAATAATAGACCTATGTCCTTTATGCAACGAATTCAGCTTCCTCATCTACGCGATTCAACAAGTTAGCATCCATGTATTAAATACGTTTTTAATAAGCTGTCAATAAATTAACAAAGAAACACATTTTGTGATACAAACAAACAAACACAGATCATTAGGCCAGATCACTAAAGCATCCTATTTTTATTGTGCTGTTTAGATGTAGAGGAAATATTTTTCAGTAAATTTTTTTGTGCGTGTTGAAAACCAAGTCGAATGCGTATCTCATCTGCATATTAATCTACGCATGTTGGTTTCGCCTGTTTAATCATCAGGACGTATCCCATGCTAAACCTGCCCTAACACACACACCCATACACGCATACATATACCAACATTGATACACATATACACACAAACACATCTATACGCTGCTATAAACCCATACACACACATGGAAACATCCAAAAACATACCGACATACACGTTCATACAAATATGCATACCCATACACTCTTATTTATACTTATACAGATATAAACATAAAAACACATAGAAAGATATACGTATACACACATACACTATAGATCTATACAGTATTTTCTGTGAGAAAAGAATCGGTAGAAGAAGCTGTAAAGATCTCAATGAAATACACACCATATACACAAACACATATAACTTCATATCCATACATACATACACAACATACCCATACAAATCCATACATACAGACATACACAGCCATACACAATATTTTATGTGAAATGAATCTGTACAGCAGATTTTAGGGATGTCAGTGAAACAAACGCACATACACATACACGCACAACTACATACCCATATAAACATACATAACACAGACATACACACCCATAGAAAAAGTATTTTCTTTGGAAATAATCTGTACAAGAAGCTGTTCAAGATTGGTGACACATATACAAATACACATACACACACATACATACACACCCATACACACAGACACACACAGACATTATAACACATACACACACACATACATAAACACCCATACACACAGACATACACACAGACATACACACAGATATACACACACATACACACAGACATACACACAGACATACACACAGACATACATACCCAAAGACACCGTATTTTCTGTGAAAAGAATCTGTACAAGAAGCTGTTCATGAAACACGAGCTATCACATGTCAACACAGAGTGAATAGTTTAGGATGGCAAATGGTGAACAATACGGATGTATTTCCTAACCATCGTTTTGTCACGTGCTTGTCTGGCGTATGGTAAGTGACAGATATATATATATATATATATATATATATATATATATATATATATATATATATATATATATATATATATAAATATATATATATATATATATATATATATATATATATATATATATATATATATATATATATATATATATATATATATATATATATATATATATATATATATATATATATATATATATAGGTTAGGGCTTCATCCTGGTTTATATCCTGGAAAAACGAGTAACACTACACCTGATGTGGCGGCTGGGAAAATAAAAGGGGTGTGGCTAGAGGATGGGAGGGGGATGGGAGGTGGGGGTGGGAGGTGTGTGTTTGGGGGGGGGGGGGATGTATACGAATTCCTCTACCAGCAGTTGCGTTTTACTTTACCCTCATAGAATTTCAGAGAGATGACAACGTCACGACCTGGTCTTAGACAGATGCACAGATGTGACCTTGTATTGCAGAACCTATAGATGGTAAACCCATTCTGTCGTTTGTCAGGTTTTTGGTCTAGGTTTTAAAACATCCATTTAAAAAAAAAAGGTTTTTCGGCTATTTATATTCGCATTTTATCCAATCAGAAAGATGAGAGAAAAAAATAATAAAATAAATAATTAAAACCATTGACGGATAAAATGGCGATTTTAAATTAGATCTTCTCTAGAATAAACGGTAAATAAATAAATAATTAAATACATAATATGCGTCACCTTCCCTAAGACTCCACTGATCTGAGTTATGACTCCACTTATCCCAAGTCAGATAATACTTCACTGAATGGTTACAACCCATTCTGTTCACTGACTCATGACTCCACGTACGTCAAATTATCATGATAAACTCTAAAAAAAAATTTAACGAACTGTAAGCCTACATTTACTGACTCCGAACCATGTTATAATTATTTTCGGTGATTTTTTAATACGCCGTGACTCTAACAATGTGACTCTCACAACGTGGCTCTGACTATGTGTCTATAGCACCGTGACTCTAACATCGTTACTGACATCGTAACACAGTGACTCTCAGAACGTAACTCTTACTTCGTGACTCTGGCTACGTGACAGTAAGACTGTGACTCTAACAGTGTGACTCTAACAGTGTTTCTCTAACAATGTGACTCTAACAATGTGACTCTAACAATGTGACTCTAACAATGTGACTCTAACAATGTGACTCTAACAATGTGACTCTAACACTGTGATGTGACTCTAACAATGTGACTCTAACAATGTGACTCTAACAATGTGACTCTAACACTGTGATGTGACACTAACAATGTGACCCTAACAATGTGACTCTAACACTGTGATGTGACTCTAACAATGTGAACCTAACAATGTGACCCTAACAATGTGACTCTAACAACGTGACTCTTACTTCGTGACTCTGGTTACGTGACAGTAAGAGTGTGGCTCTAACAATGTGACTCTAACAATGTGACTTTAAAAATATGACTTTATCAATGTGATGTGACTCCTACAACGTGATGTGACTCTAACAACGTGACTCTTACTTCGTGACTCTGACTACGTGACTGTCACACTGTGACTCTATCACCGTGACACAGTTCCTCAACCACCGTGACCCTGACTCCCTTCACACAACCAAACACCCCACCCGCGACCCGACAAACAGGTTCTGTAGTCTGATGTCCATTCGCCTTCCCCACAACAACGTGGGGAAAAAAAACCCAACGTCACAGGGAAGATGGAAGATAAGCATCCAGTGATTGTTACCTGAATGTTGGTTGCCTATGTCAACAAACGCCCAACAAAGAGAAATATTGCGTCGCTGAATACCTAGGTTGCCACATGTACACACATGCATCTAAAATGGGCGCGCCCGAAAAAAAAGGAGGGGGGAGGGACTTTATAAAATTATATAGGGAAGGAAGAAGTATCTTCACGCATGAGTGGGGATGGGGATGGGGATGCAACGGTGATAAATCGTTGTTTACCTGATTCGGAGGTAAATAGAAAAGAAATAATAATTGAGGTTTGAGATTTTACACGACGAAGGAAGGGGGTGCGTGTAGAATAGACTTGGTGTGTTTTAATAAGAGAGAGTTGAATAGATTTTACCGTATTTTCTCCATTAGCGAACGGTGTATGTATAGCTATTGCGGGGCTGCTGAAGAGAAAGTAGTGCGAACCTTCTTGAAGTATCAAACGCTGGCTATATCGCACTGGTTTCATGGAAAACTAACACATCGCGTTGTCAAAACTTTCCTTATGAATACTTTCTAGCCTAATTATAACCCTAGTAAAGTACCCTTTGGAGAAAGTCGGTCTATGGGGGCTGGTGAAGTAGAGTTTACCTGTAGCAGTGACCTCGACATGAAAATTGAGTGTGGTCCGCTCAGCGCCATGCCCAGCCCGCGTTTACTTTCCCTAACGTGAGTCAGGTACACATCAGAGCTGGGTGGACTCAGGGACGTTTTGCTGATACCATCCAGGGATTCGAACTCGAGACTTTTGGAACTGTAACCCTAACCTTAGACGAAATTCTAATTCGGCCCGTATCAATGACCCTAAATCTGTGTCGAGCTGTCTGTGGGCTCACTCGGGAGGGGGACGGGGGCGGGGGGGGGGGAACTAGGCTAGTCCCCTAAGAGTCTTGAGTATTACAACATACACAATTTTGACTCATTGTTACGAGACTTCATGGCCTAATGGAGAATCATGACATCTATCTCGTCAGCTGCGGGTTCGGAACCCACGTCGTTGTACTTGGCACTGCTGCCCATACCTCTCGGTGGGGTGGGGAAATCTCTCAGCATGTCACGACCCTAACCATAAAGTTAACCCTATCATGCTAGCAATACCGTCGAGGGAAAAGACAGAAACATCCCTCGCAAACTCTAGTCGGATATGTGACACTAAGGTTCGACGGCAACTGATGACAATACTACTCTAAAAGCTTCTCGTATTT
>NW_026732462.1:0-35000 GCF_028476545.2 Physella acuta | reverse complement strand
TATAGGAGTCAGGGAGTCACAACTCTTAGTTTTTGAGGGCGTCTTACTCAACAGGTAAGGATATAATACTAATAGAAGTCTTACAGTACTCAGTTTCACAAGCAAGCAACATGTGTACATTCATTGAAGGTATAATAAAATAGAAGTTTTACAGTAAATACACAAGCAACGTGTATACATTCATTAAAGATATAATAAAATAGAAGTCTTAGAGTATATATACAAGCAACATGTTGATATTATCAGTCATTATTGATAAGGTTGATGTCTAGGGCCGATACGTTTTTTAAGATGCGTCCCGTGTTGGGAGACGGGGGGAGGGGGGTGGTGACTAAAATGGTGGTGTAAGGAATAGGTGGAAAGAGAGGGTGGAGGGGAGGGGGGTGTCTGAAGACAGGTAACATCTCCAGCTTCACATGTTCACCTCGTCACGCATCACCTGTCACGCATCACGTGTCACGCATCACGTGTCATGCATCACGCAGTAGCATCAGCAGTGACGTTTCAGAAAATAATTAAAAAAAAAACAACATGTCATAATATAAATATATATATATATATATATATATATATATATATATATATATATATATATATATATATATATATATATATATATATATATATATATATATATATATATGTATAGAAAAATAGAAGGAAGACTAGTTGAGATGGCGTCACGGCCTAGTGGTTTTCAACCCTCTGGGGTTCACCAGCCCCCCGCCCCTCTCTGCATCCTTGTATCAGTTACCGGGAGACGACATGTCGCATCCTCCAGACGGCGACACCATTAAAACAATGTGACAGCCCGGGTCACCCCCTGCCCTCACACTAATCCCCGCGGTCTGGTTGTATCCATCAGGTGGATGGAAGGTGGATGTGAGGTGGATGTGAGGTGGATGAGAGGTGGATGTGACGTGTTTAGTGCTGGGCTGTAGGTTCCGTTGAGATGTCCTAGCACCTGTTGGGTTGTGTTTGGCGTTGGGTGTGGTTGTGTATGTGTGTGGTGTTTGGTGTGGCTGTGTATATGTGTGGTGTGGTTGTATACGTGTGTGGTGTTTGGTGTGGCTGTGTACATGTGTGGTGTTTGGTGTGGTTGTGCACGTGTGGGGTGTTTTGTGTGGCTGTGTATATGTGTGGTGTGGTTTTGTACGTGTGTGGTGTTTGGTGTGGTTTTGTACGTGTGTGGTGTTTGGTGTGGTTGTGTACGTGTGTGGTGTTTGGTGTGGTTGTCTACGTGTGTGGTGTTTGGTGTGGTTGTGTACATGTGTGGTGTTTGGTGTGGTTGTCTACGTGTGTGGTGTTTGATGTGGTTGTCTACGTGTGTGGTGTTTGGTGTGGTTGTCTACGTGTGTGGTGTTTGGTGTGGTTGTCTACGTGTGTGGTGTTTGGTGTGGTTGTGTACATGTGTGGTGTTTGATGTGGTTGTGTACGTGTGTGGTGTTGGGTGTGTAGATGTGTAATATTTGGTGTGGTTATGTTCATGTGTAATAATTGTTGTGGTTATGTGCATGTTTGGTGTGGTTGTGTAGATGTGTGGTGTGGTTATGTAGCTGTTTGGTGGAGTTCTGTACATGTGTTATGTTTGGTGTGGTTATCGTTATTGCATTCTTGCATTCTTGCGTACATGTCTGATTTTTCACACTAGTAGCTAAGTGTCCAGAAGTTACAATTTCTTCCATCATGTTAAAACCGGAACACGCTTTTGTTTCACACTGGCATGAGTTGTTACCTAACGCTTCAAACATTAAATGAACGTGTTAAACATCAGAACAGACACATGAAACCGGAGCAGACAAATATACCGGAAGAGATATAAAAACGGAAAAGAAAATAATACCGGAACAGACAAAAATACCAGAACAAAAGTAATATAAAACAGAAAATAATATGATAACAGACAAAATAGTACGATACAATGTAATATACACAATATACAATACAAAATAAAATAAGGAAAGGTAAAGTAATACCCATAAACAGCAAAATTATACAAAATGCACCCATTAAGTGAAAAAGTTAAAAATCAAAATTAGAGCATATCAAAGATTCGGAAAAAAAAAAACCAAAGTAAAAAACAACTGAGCAGTTTTGGAACCGTTAGACTAAATGTCCCAAACAAAACTTCAGCAAGATGTCGCAGTGATTAACCCGTAACCTCATAAGCAGACGACCAGCTCTCCGATTGGCCATCGACCCGTGCAGCATCTGCCGGGGGGGAGGGAGCATCGGGGTGACTTTCATCCTTGATATCACACGACCTACGGCAGACGACACATGGGCTTGCAATGTTGTGGGGTAAAAAAAGAATTCCATTTAGAGCGTTTCCACTGAGTGGAAATAGCTAGAGAATGATATCTTGATGGTATGACACCTATGATTTACACCTTCTTATTTGGTGGTTTTTGTACTAGGGTTATGTGTTAAATTAAATCCATCTAACAGTGATATATATATATATATATATATATATATATATATATATATATATATATATATATATATATATATATATATATATATATATATATAATATGCATGGCGCCTTTTAAAAGCCCAAGTTGCATATATGTTGCATATATGTATGTGTATGTATGTGTGCGTGTATGTAGTACGTGTATGTGTCTGGTCAAGGCTATACCCGTTTGTATTGGTTCCTACCGACTTGATCAATAGCTTGCCACACTATTCTAACCTAATGCTGTGCATTGTAATTTTGCAATATCTATATGGCTCTTAATGGCTTTTAACGGATCACTGAATGGAAACGAGCTAGTGTTTAAAGTTTAAATTATTTAAAATACAACAGATACTCCCAGGCAGATGAGGTTTGATAGCTGGAGACAGTTGTGGACAGTTTCTTCAAGGCATCTCTTCGGGGGGGGGGGGGGAGAAAGTCTTCCAGTGAATACAATAGTATTGAAACTATAATGAGCTTTACCAACCTTTACCTGATCAAATCGTGTATTGGTATTTAGAAAAACCAAAACCTTTTTCCTCGGGAAAGAATCAAAATCCGGGGGTATGTAGAAAAGGGCGGGGGGTGGGGGAGGGGGGGGGGGGGTGAAACGTTTGACGTAATACTTTTAAAATGTACTTGATTAATTTGTTGATCTTTATTAGACCATGTGACACGCAAACAGTTTCTCCCCACTAAAGGTCAACTTCCGTTTCCGGTCGGGAGCGCTACAATGTAAAACAGAAAGTGACACTATTTGTGGCTAACCATTACACATGCGACTGGGAAGAAAAATAAATAAAGGAAGTTTAAAATGTAAACTGATAATACGATAATCAATGAGGTATTAGAGAATAAATTGAAAAGAAAAAAGGATATGGTGTAATTAATATGTTTAATCAAGGGATCATTGCAGTAGGTGAAAGCTGAGATTAGCCAATCGGGTTCAAGTGTATTTGACACGTGATGACCGTGATCAGTAGAAGAAGTGATTTAGGAAATGACGAATAAACGTGTGCATAAACAAAAAGAAGGGGGCCTTTGATATTTTCGGGGGGGGGGGGGGTGCGGAAAGTGGTAAAAGTATATATTTTCTATATAAATTCCACTTCGTCCGGGGCGGTAGACTTTCTTCTGGGGGAACCTCCCCCCCCCCCCTCCCCCTAGTGATGCAAGGAACAAACTCTGATGTGTGGTTTTTATCGGACTTTATTAAAGATTGCAAGTATTTGATGTTTTTTAGTATTTTCGGTAACCTAACAAATAAAAAAAAATTCGCACTTTAAATAAAACATGGTTTAACAAGGTTGTGTGTGTTTTTACTTTCTCGTATATACGAAGTATAGTAGAGAAAGTATTGTAATCGTGCACAAAAATCACTTGAAATTTTAACAGTTTTCACCGTATTACACCTCAGTCCTTCATCACATCCGAAGTATAGAGGACTTATTTTAATCGGGCAAAAATTATCAATCCAGATTTATCAAAATTAAGAGGTTTTATGCGTAATCCAGTCTGAAAAATTGGGCTTTGCAATTCTGTCCGTATGTCTGTGTGTCTGTCTGTCTGTCCGTGTGTAAACACGATAACTTGAGTACCGTTACAGCTAGGTTGATGAAATTTCATATATAAGTATTTTATCAAAATCGTAGATCCGTATCAACTTTTGAGCGATTTCCGATAACCGGAAGTGGTACTTTTTCTACTTTGAATTTTTCAAAAGCCTGTAACGTGAGTACTATTTCAGATAGATAAATGAAATTTTACATGTAAGTATAAGATCTAATTCTCTACCTTCTGTTAAATTTTGAGTAATTTCCGTTGTCCGGAAGTACTAATTTACGCTACTTCCGATTTCTCAAAAAAACTAATGTAAATTTTTAAAGTACTAATAATATTGCGCACTATTATGCACTTTTTTATTTGGCGTTCACTTGGTGTGCAATCTTTTGTCTACGAGATTTTATTCTATTTTTAAAACTTTAAGTATTTAAAATGAATTAAAAATCATATCTATAGCCCGACTCCCCATCCCGTTATTTTATATAAGAATATTCGAGAAAGTTTAGGGGAGATCACTCCCGGTTTATTTTTAAAGTAAAAATTTTATTAAAAAATGTTTCATCGGCAAACTTCTGAAAAAAATAAACACGAATTTTACCCATGTCAATTTTAATAGTGGATGACATTTCGTCTAGCTCGTTGGGTTTCTACCCTATATTTTTTATCTTATACATAAAGTGTATAGGGTCTAAGTGTATAATGCGATGGACTTGAGAATTATGTATAAGTCCCTTTCTTCAATATAAACATTTAATGTATATGTGTATGGGTGTGGTGCAGTGGCGTAGCCAGGATCGTCTCAAGGGGGGGGGGGGGTCCAATTTTTACCCGGGGACAAACTTTCGATTTGCACCCCCCTCAAACTTTTGATTTGCACCCTCCCCCCTCAAACTTTCGATTTGCATGCCCCCCCCTGTCAAACTTTCGATTTGCACCCCCCCTCATACTTTATATATATATATATATATATATATATATATATATATATATATATATATATATATATATATATATATATATATATATATATATATATATATATATATACCGAGGAGTCTATGGGAGGGGGGTTATGACCCCCCCTAACCCCCCTGCCTACGCCACTGGTGTGGTGGGCTTTAGATTCATATACGAGTTCTTCCCCCCCCCCCATAAACATAAAATGTATGTGTGTCCCTGATGGTGCCCCTGCTGCACTGATTCAACGTTCTATCCCATTTATCGCACTGTTATAAAAAACCTACTAACCTTGAACAATGACCCCACCCACCCATCCCCCCTACCCCCACCTCTCCACACACACACATCACCTTACTCATAAGTACACACAACACGTACATTAAAAGCGATAAACCAAAACTGAAATGGCAAATCTTTCAACAAATAAAGACGCGAGTGTTTGCTGATGTCAAACCAAATCCCTCGCCCGTCCCCCGGGGGACTGATAAGTGGGTCGGGCGGGAGGCTGCCTTAGTCAAGTGGAGGGTGCTGGTGGGTAGTGGTGGGTAGTGGTGGTTGGGTAGTGGAGGGTAGTGGTGGTAGTGGAGGGTAGTGGTGGTAGTGGTGGTAGTGGTGGGTAGTGGTGGGTAGTGGAGGGTAGTGGAAAATAGTAGTGGATAGTGGTGGTAAAGGTGGTAGTGGTGGTAGTGGCGGTAGTGACAATTGCGGACAATGGCATATCGTGGTGTTCTATGCAGAGTTCCTTCCAGGCATCTCTTGGGGGGGGGGGGGGGGCGAAGAAAATCATCCCCCCCACCCCCGGAACGAAATGGAATTTATATAGAAAACATACTTTTAACAGCGCCCGCCCCCCTCCCCCAGGAAAATGGTGTTTCCACCCCCCCCCCCCCTCAGGAAAATGTTGTCCCCCCCCCCCCCCAGAGAAAAATGTATGGAAGAAACACTATGGTGGTAGATGTTTTAGCCAGTATGGATAACGAAGTGAAGTTTTTAGTACGGACTAACAATGAGTTGAAGAGTGGATAAAGTGAATAGTTTTGAACATTGGGCAGACACCGTCTTTTTATTATCACATAACTCATAGCTATGGCATGTTTTTAAAAACACTGACAATAACGAAAGTTGTACTGCCTGGGTTTTCCCGATTCTTGCGGGAACACCCGGCTTCTAAAAACACAATTGAGTTAGAGCTCTACTATAATATAAGCAACGACGACATAAATTCACTATAAAATTTGAGTGCGTTTATATTAGGTAATGCGATTCGCAAACATAGGAGCAGTTCTAAGGATACCTAGTTGCGAATTTAGTTATGCATGTGACGAAATCTCGCGCTAAGTCGCGACCGAAGACGAGATGAGGATAATCTCGTCGGATATCGTGACCGATGGGAAGAAGACGATACGTTCGTGAGATATCGCTATGGATGATGATAATCTCGTGTGATGTCACGACATATGATGATAATCTCGTGTGATGTCACGACATATGATGATAATCTCGTGTGAACTCATGACATATGTTGATAATCATTGTGGGAGAGTTTTAATACTGACAAGTAATTAAATTTATATCTCCCAACACCGAGAGATTAAGAAACTTCAACAACTTTCGCCAAGTTTAAAAATAAAAATATACCCCATGTTTGAGAAAAAGCATTTTTGTTTGTTATTTCATTAACTGGCCCTTCGCGTACGTAATATGGGAACCACGTGGTGTAGTGGTAGCGCTGATAGCCCGAGGTCTCGAGTTCGAATATCCGTCTGGACTCGGGACTACTGGAGGTCACTGAGTACACACAGCTCTCATCAGTGTTTCTTTCAGACTTTTTTTCTCCAGGGGGGGGGGGGGGGGGGTACTTGAAATTTTCGGAGGGGCGGACTTAATTTTCAGGGTGGGGGGATTGGTAAAAGTATATATCTTCTATATAAACTTTTCGTTTAGTGGGAGAGGGGGGTCAACCCTCCCCCTCCTCCATCCCCCCGAAGAGATATATGAAAGAAAAAATACTTAAAAAAAACTTTTTTAAAAACCACGTTTTTCTTGTGGACTAAAAAGTAGAAAATAAATTTTCATACATTTGATGACAAAAAACGTGGGTACGTTCACCATCAAATTTCCCGACCCATCTGCCCGACCCACGTTTTTTGTCATCAAATGTATGAAAATTTATTTTCTACTTTTTAGTCCACAAGAAAAACGTGGTTTTTAAAAATGTTTTTTTTTAAGTATTTTATTTTCTCCTTTTTAGTCCGTTGCTACACATGAAAAACGTTGTTTTTAAAAAAGTTTTTTATATAGTTTATTTGCTACTATATCTAATGACTTGATTAAGTATGACTTGACTAAGTGTTTATAAATACACGGACTAAAAATCTTGAGCGACCAGGATTCGAACCTGGTTTGTCGCGGCCACAACGCGAAGTACTAACCACTATACGATCACGGCCAGCGCGCTCACATCGATTGGGGCCGAAGTAACTGTGCCAATAGGCCTCCAGTCTTGTCGGTATCTTTAGAAATCATGTCCTCAATTTTATGGTCCTTGGGGCGTAATTAAATTAAGCTAATTACGGTCTCTAATTGCTAGTTTTTATGATTGCATCTGAAATTGTTAGGCGAAAGTAGCCTACATGCCAAATTTCAGATCTATTGAGCAATCAGAAGTGGGCTAATTTTCGATGTCAATTTTAACAACAAACAAACAAATCCACAAACGCGAAGCTGAGTTAAGAAAAACGTGTTAAAAACTGGCTCCGCTGAAGGCGGCTGGGTATAAAGCTGACCACACCAACCCTTCATATTGCCGAGATCAAGAAACATATGAACTCTACTTCACCTACGGATGTTAAGTCTGAAAGGAAAACTTTAGACATACACACTAACTGGCTTAATAACCGACAAAAGGCCGTCAAACTCGGGTTGGTTACAGCTTATAGAAAACTAAAAAAAAAAACCAACCCTAACATCACCAGGAAGTCTAAGAGATTAGCCTTTCACATATTGTTATGGGAGGATGATGCCTGGGATCCCCATAACACGATCAGCTAGGCTAAGACACTCTGTCTGTTGTTAGGGGACGAGAATGCTTGGAATCCCAGCTAAGAAAACGATGTAAGTAAACAAGGACATACGATAACCAACGTCTTAAGAACGTTTTGTAAACGTTTTTCTTCCTTATATATATATATCTTGTCACCACAGGTAAGTATGCAATGAAAAGTTCCCAAAATACTATGGCATGTGATATTCTAATTTTAGGTTGTTTATTTACTCTTGATATCACATAAACATAGATGTGTGGGTATGTGTAGAGATGTGGGGGATAAAAGATGTGGGGGGAAATGTGGGAGGAAGTGGGAGGGGTCCGGATTTGAACCAATCACACTTATGACCAGTAAGAAAAATTAAGTTGGGTTTAGCAGCTGACCCAGATAACCTAACCCCCCCCTTCCCTCCCGACTTAAAATTTTTCACCGAGATAAAGAATTTTTTTTTTAAACTCCCATTTGAAAGATGTACAGATAACAGTTGTGAGATGCTTTGATTCACCCCCCCCCCCCTCCCCTTCCCCCATCATTCATAGGTTTATGCCTGGAAAAGTTAACAAAAGCAAGGGCAAAGTGATATGTGATGGTATTTATGTGTGCAGTGGCGTATGCAGGAGGTGTGTTGAGGGCTGTTAGACCCCCATCCCGCAACGACAACCGTCTGGCGTGAGGTTATAGCTGTTGATGATGGAACACTCGTGCTGATTTCAAAGCGATAATTTCAAAATTAAAACTTAGAAAATCACAACTTATATTTCTTTGGTTTGTTACAGAATATACTGTGTTAATATATACACATAAAAATACATAAATAAACGTGTACATATAAACTGACTTAAACACACAGAGACACGCACACAAAACCAAACACGCGTTAAACTTATACACACGCAAACTCATAAGCTCATACACACACAGACACTTACATACGCACACACACACTCTCTCTCACACACACACGCACGCACACAAACACAAATATATACATATATATATATATATATATATATATATATATATGTATATATATATATATATATATATATATATATATATATATATATATATATATATATATATATATATATATATATATATATATATATATATATATATATATATATATATATATACCCTTCTTACCCCTCTCACAACAATATCCTGCTGATGTAGGCGTGCTTGCTAACGTTGACAAAAGGTGGGAGACATGGGTGGAGGACATGTTACTAGCATTTGTCATCTCTTTCGATAACAAAACTTGAAAAAGAAAACCAAATTAAAAAATGTGATCGTAAAAAACCCACGAAAAAAAAACGTACATCTTCGGTTGGAGGGTCATAAATTCTCCATCTTAAAGATAACGTGATGGTGGGATGTGAAGAGGGGATGGCGGGGGAGGGGGGATGGTCACAGGGCAGGACCCGACGGTCATAAAATCTCAGCCCACTCATAGAGTACCCCCTCGGTGTACGATGGAGTCCACGGGTTTATATAGACGTTGTTCTGTTTACAGTACATCAATTATTTCCCTTTGTTAAGACTTCTTTCCCCTACCCCCTACCCCCCTTCCCGAACCTAAATCGCGATCACCGCTTTCGCATGTGTTTAATTTCACCTAGATTTATTTAAATTCCAGTAAAGATATCATCCTTTACTACCAATATATATATATATATATATATATATATATATATATATATATATATATATATATATATATATATATATATATATATATATATATATATATATATATATAATGTTTTTTGAAGACAGACGTGTTCCTGCCCCCCGCCCCCCCCCCCCCCCCACCCCGACAGCCACGCCCCTGCCCGCTGTTCTTGTGTAAATAATACACGACTGTCTCCATCACTACATTATCAACCACCCTCCTATTTCACAATGTCACGACCTTGCTCCATCGCCCCACGTGATACGCACCTTGAATAACCAAAGACGTCGCTGTTTCCTGTTGTAAATATTTCACAATGGTTATTGCATCTCCACTGCGGGTATGCAGATGGTGTGTTTGTGTGTGTGTGTGTGTGTGTGTGTTTGTGTGTGTGTGTGTTTGTGTGCGTGTGCAATATAAGGGGTCTCACGTTGTTAAGCGTGGAGTGATATGAATACAGTAAAGCAAGTAAAAAATTATAGTCAGATCTTACACTCCTAGAGGTCGTTTGTTTCATCTCTTGATCTATGTATATAAGTAGATTATGTAGTCCGCACTCAAAAATAAAAAAATAAATAAAACCGATTTAACCCAAAATTATTGTCTATTAAATTTTTTGTTACAGATTCTTTTTGTGTGTGTGTGTGTGTTCTCATTTGCATACGCATCTGAAGATGCATTACTAGCCTTAAACAAAAAGCCACATTATTCACATTGCTTATAGACACAACATTACATAGAGGAAAGCCACTATAAATATTAATGGCGTCTTTACAAACATTCCAACAAGATTGTTTCCCCTTAATAGAAAAAACCCATCTCATTATTCGGCACCCAAGACATTAATTTGTTCAATAACTACACATCTTTACAAACATTCCAACAAGATCGTTTCCTCTTAATAGAAAAAAAAATCTTATTATTCGGCACCCAAGACATTAATTTGTTCAATTACCGCACATCAGAGCACCTGTTACCTACCCAATATGAGCTCGTTAAAGACACCTGTACATGTTTTGTCATCAACTACTGCAAACTTAATCTTTAAATATTTTTTCCAAAACACACCATAATCTATGCAACATTTAATCAACGTATCTGCATTAGTCGTTTCATCTTTACGACTAGGATTTACATAGCGACCATTTTCTCCTTGTTTTTAGATCACTTCATCACATTCTTTCACCCCTGTCCCACCCCCACATCCCGTCAACTTGCATGATTTACCCACCCCCCTCCCACCACTACCACTGCCGTCTCCCCAGAACATCCTTTCATATCCCTACCAACACGACAACCCACATCCCTACCAACACGACAACCCACATCCCTACCAACACGACAACCCACATCCCTACCAACACGACAACCCACATCCCTACCAACACGACAACCCACATCCCTACCAACACGACAACCCATATCCCTACCAACACGACAACCCACATCCCTACCAACACGACAACCCACATCCCTACCAACACGACAACCCACATCCCTTATCGCCCTCTCCCTCACACCCATATCATAAACTACCTCCCCTCCCTCAATCATAAACCTCATCCCCTTTCCTTGACGACAAGTACCTAACAGATACCGTCAAGTATCTGCCTCCCCCCTCCCAGTCACCCCCCTTCCCCTCCCTCCATCAAAGTATGAATCTGGCCAAGGGTTGGTAAAGATTTCCGTATCTAGCAACGGATGAAGATAGACGCGAGATAACAATATGTGTGTGTGTGTTTAGTGTGGGGGGTGGGGAGGGGCTAGAGCCCAAGGTTTGGACTTTGGCACGATGCTAAGTCACCTTTCGTGTAACCCGCACGTTTTAGTACTAATGGTAACTTACTGTTGATGTGAAAAACACTTTTTGGTCCTAATGTTAACATACTGTTGATGTGAAAAACACTTTTTTGTCCTAATGTTAACTTACTGTTGATGTGAAAAAACACGTTTTTTTCCTAATGGTAACTTATTGTTGATGTGAAAAACACATTTTTGTCACGCTGTTAAGTTTACCATCCTTGTAACCTGTACGTTTTTGTCACGATGGTAACTTACACTTACCATCCATGTAAATCGTATGTTTGTGTCACAATATTAAGTTACCGTTGATGTGAAGAACACATTTTTATCACGATGGTAACTACCATCTATGTAAATAGTATGTTTGTGTCTCAATGTTAAGTTATCATTGATGTGAAAAATCACGATGTTAAGTTACCGTTGATGTTAAAATCACGTTTTCGTCACGATATTAAGTTAAGTTGATGTAAAAAAAAATCACGTTACTGTCACGATGTTAAGTTACGATTGATGTAAAAATCACTTTATTATCACGATGTTAAGTTACCATGGATCCATGGATCACCTTTTTGTCACAATGTTACCATCCATTCAATGTGTTAAGGTATGTGTATGTGATTCTCACGTTTTTGTCACGATTTTAAGTTACCGATGATGTGAAAACACATTTTTGTCACGATGCTAAGTTACCATCCATGTCACCAGTTCATTTTTGTCACGATGTTAAGTTATCGTCGATGTGAAAATCATGTTATTTTCACGATGTTAAGTTACCATGGATATAAAAATCACGTTTTTGTCACAATTACAATCTATGTAAACAATACGTTATTGTCACAATGTTAAGCTGTCGTGGACGTGATCCTCACATTTTTGTCACGATTTTAAGTTACTATTTATGTCAAATTCACGTTTATGTCATGTTATTATACATGTAACCAGTACGTTTTTGTCACGATGTTAAAGTATTGTTGATGTAAAAATCAACGTATTTTTAACTTCCGCATTTTTGTGATGTTGTCTATTGAAAAGCTTGATGTCGTATACGAATTACTCATAGCTCTTATTTCTTCATTAAGATAAATTCAAAAGTTATTTAATAATAAAAAATCAATGCTACTTTATAATAAGTAAAGTATTGGGTTACGGTTAAAACGTGTTTAGAAACTATTTTATTTCATATGAAAGAGTTTAGTTAGATCCCTTTATTTACCGAGGTCACATAAACAGCTAAACTCTACTTCACTTGCCCCATGGACCGTTATTTTCGGAAAGGGAGCTGCTTTTTTTTTTAAACACAAAGGATGCCAGATTAGTTTTAAAACCAGCTCAGTTGATGTGGGGGTAGTGGTGTATGTGATGATGTGATGATGTGGAGGTGTGGTATATGTGATGATGTGATGATGTGGAGGTAGTGGTGTATGTGATGATGTGGAGGTGTGGTGTATGTGATGATGTGATGATGTGGAGGTAGTGGTGTATGTGATGATGTGATGATGTGGAGGTAGTGGTGTATGTGATGATGTGATGATGTGGAGGTAGTGGTGTATGTGATGATGTGATGATGTGGAGGTAGTGATGTAAGTGATGATGTGGAGGTAGTGGTGTATGTGATGATGTGGAGGTGTGGTGTATGTGATGATGTGATGATGTGGAGGTGTGGTGTTGAGGTGTTTAACACAAAGGATGCCAGATTAGTTTTAAAACCAGCTCAGTTGATGTGGAGGTAGTGGTGTATGTGATGATGTGGATGTGTGGTGTTGAGGTGATGATGTGGAGGTGTGGTGTTGAGGTGATGATGTGGAGGTGTGGTGTTGAGGTGTTTAACACAAAGGATGCCAGATTAATTTAAAACCAGCTCAGTTGACGCCATATTGTAGGCATCTCACCTGTTATCTAGAGGCGTGAGAGGCGGGCAGGTGGGGTGGAGATAGGGACAAGATGCGCTGGGACTACGTCAGTCGCTGAGTCCAGGTCAGGCAGGAAGGTGATGGGACAACGTCATCAGGTCACGTTAGGTCACGTTAGGTCACGATAGGTCACGATAGGTCGTGGTGTTGTGGTGGTGGGTTTGAACTTGGTAGTCGTGGATGTTGACAGGTGGGTGATGATGTGAAGGGAGTGATGTTGAGGTGTTTGTCTGGAGGTAGTGGTGTTTAGGTGATGATGTGGAGGTGTGGTGTTTAGGTGATGATGTGGAGGTGTGGTGTTGAGGTGATGATGTGGAGGTTGTGGCGAAGGTGATGGTGTGGAGGTAAAGGTGTTTAGGTGATGATATGGAGGTAGTGATGTAGGTGATGGTGTAGAGGTAGAGGTATTTATGTTTAGGTGATGGTGTGGAGGTAGTTGTGTTTAGGTGATGGTGTAGAGGTAGAGGTAGTTGTGTTTAGGTGTTGGTGTGGAGGTAGTGATCTATATGTGATGATGCGAATGCATGGATATATAAGTAATGATGGGGATGTAGGGATGTATAAATGATGATGTGGGTGTAGGGATGTACGTGGATGTACGAATGTTAAGATGGTGAGATAATTTTGTAGAGATAGTGATGTTAAGCTGATAATAATGTGGAGATATAAATATGAAATGTAAGGATAAATACATAAAATCAGGAGTGTTTTGATGAAGATGTTCTGTTAATGATCTGTAAGATGTAAGGGCGATGACAACCACGAAACGTTTTAGGCAATTGAAAAAAACATGACACGGTTTAAGAATAATTTGATTAAGTGCCACAAGAGCTGTTTTGTGTCTCACATTTTTACAGGATGCAATCACCATGGGAAGAAGGCCATATGCGTTAGAATTTTAAACATGAGATGACATTTGTTGATAGCATCGCTAGTCCTCAAACTAGCCACACTAGTACAATAGGGCTTGTAAGCAAGAACAAATTCTAGATTGCGTACTTGCCAGGTAGTATTTTACAAACCAAATGTGATTATATTTCTTTTAATCGTTAAAAAAATGAATAAATAGAAAAGTTATTTCCGCTATCAATAAGCTATTTACAATTCGAAAACTATGATAATGATCAAAATGATAGAATACAAGATGTAGGCTATTATAAAGAAAAATATAGCTTACGTTAAATTTTGATTATTTGTATTATAAAATTCTGAAGCGAGGTATAGAAAACAAATAGCTGCAATGTTTTTTGTTATCAATGGGAATCATTTTCACAAGAATTAATTTAGTTCATAAATATATATTTCTCCCTGGCTAACGAGACTTTGAATTTAAAGTGAGAAAGAACTAGACTTACAAACCATAATATTGGTTCATATTTTTTGCATATATCGTCTGTTGTGAATGTGATAATGTGTTGTGTTAATCATAATTCATGAAAATACCGCTCGTAACGAAGTTGTATTTTGGAAGTATCGCTAACCCAATCCTAACCGTAACCATAAGCCTAGTCCTGCATTTATCAAATAAGTTTGTTCTAGCTCTTGGTTTATACCCGTTCCTAACCCTGATCAAGACTTTAACGCCAGCATTAACACATTACATTTATATTCTGTTTGCGTGTGTGTATATAAATGTATGCGTGTGCGTGTTTGTGCGTATATGTATGTGTTTGTGTGTGTATGTTTGTGTGTGTGTGTGTGTTTTTGTGTGTGTTTGTGTGTATGTGTATGCATGTGTATGCATGTGTATGTGTGTGTATGTGTGTGTATGTGTGTGTGTGTGTGTGTGTGTGTGTGTGTGTGTGTGTGTGTGTGTGTAAAAGCTTGATGATAAGAGGGGACGAGAGAAAGAGAAACAGCGAGCGAGCGCGGTGTAAGTTTGTGACCATCGAACAAATCCAATCCGGAATCATTACCTCATTTTCCGAGGAAAGTTTATCAGAGGAAATATATTCAACCGGAAGTCTTAAGTCAATTTGACGGTAACTTTAGTTATTGATTTTAAGTTTTTAGGTTTATTTTAATCAGTGGCGGAAATGTCATGGTTTAATTAATGAAGGAAATGACAGGATTTTCCCAACATAACTGAAACCTCGTTTTGAAAAACCTAATTTCCTTCATTTAAAAGAGGAGAAATAGGTTTATATGTTTTTTGCGCATAGGTATAGGTGTAAGTGTACTTGTAGGTGTGGTTAAGGGTTTAGCTGTAGCCGTAGTGTAGCCGGTAGTGATGATGTAGAGCAGCCGTAGCCGTAGCCGAAGCTGTAGCTGTAGCTGTACAGCTGGGGTCGTAAAAGCCGCGTTAAAAAGACTATTGTGCTGGTTAAAACTCGTAAAAGAATAGAAAACCGCTGTCTTGTAATTTGTTCTTGGATGGACAAAGGCTATGGAAGCAAATCCAAAGTGAAAAGCATGATGAAATCGGAGCCAACGGCGCATAACATATTGAAACGCTAGACTTAATTGTGTTGGAGGAAATCCCGCCCAACATTACAATAACAAAGAACGAAGATGAAGAAAGAAGAAGTCAGTATAACTTTAAAAAAAAAATTAGTATGAATTTTTATACTTAATTAAGCACTTTTACTACAAATACGGTATTTCATTTAATTAAGGGCACAAAATAGTGCATATAAACTACGGGCTTATAAATTGTGTTCACCAATTTAGCTGCAGATGTTTAATGTTCCTACACGTCTTTTCCAAATAAACGTAAACCAGCGTGAGTGGTCGGCCAGAATTTAGTGAGCAGACATCACGTGCGTTCTCCATCGCGCTGTCCAGGTGTCTGTTTATATGCTCCCTGCGCGTGCGAGATGAGCAACGTTTCGCGCGTGGCTGGCACTAACTCAGCCAGTGCCGCTCGTGATCTCTGGCACCACAGCGGCCGTGAGTCGTCTGGGCGGAGGTTTAAATCTGTCAGTTAAAGAAACGTATGTCGGCTATTCGTTCATTGCCCTGTTACATTGGGCGTGGATGATTTGCTATTCCCAGACATTGGGTTATTAAAATGATTCGTTACTTCCATTGGCCGTCACGTGGTTAGCGTTGTTAACGCGCGATTCAATGTCCGAGACAATTTTATTTTATTTTATGCACACCTCTATCACCTTCTTACATTCTTTACATATTTAAAACATAAAGTAACCTTGTAATTTTATTAAACTAGTAACGTAATATTCGCCGATAATGAGACAAGCAAGGCGGCATTGCCATAAGCGTAAGGGAGATCACTGTATAAATTTTTATTCTCTCAGCAGTTTTAAGTTTAATACTTAAGACTTGGTTGTACATAGACAAGTCATTGCAGATAGTTTATATGTTGTTAATGTAGGCCCTTCAAAATAAATTATAACTTTGGTTGGTTATTGTTATTTAGTTAGTTGTTCCTAAGTATATCGACCGTTGAGAGTATTATAGGGATAACTACTTGAAATGCATTTCTTTGGTTATTTTCTGCGACTGAAAAACGTTTGGCGTCGCACATTATTTAAAGCTGTGAGCTCGTGAACTGTGTATTGTGTAGTGTACTGTGTACTGTGTACGGTGTGTAGTGCAGTGTGTAGTTTGTAGTGTGTAGTGTGTGTTGTAGTGTGATGGTTTAAACGGGGGGGGGGGGGGAGTAGACGTGCTCTGCCTACCACTTCCCTTAATACGGAAAGATGCCTGAAAGAAACACTTCTAGCATTTAGTACCCCAATAAAAGTGGCACATAAGAGTATGTCTCGCTGTATTTGTGTATTAGTGTGTATGTGTATGTATTAGTGTGTGTGTGTGTGTTTGTGTGTGTGTCTGTGTGTCTCTGTGTGTATGTGTGTGTCTCTGTGTGTGTCTGTGTGTGTGTATGTGTGTGTGTGTGTGTGTGTAAGACTTTAATCTCACCCCATCATCGAAGATCAACACTGAGAATCCTTGATTTAAAAATCTCTGGTTTGAACTAAGCTGAGCTTGTAATTCGACAAAAATGTCGTTTCGGCTATTTTTTTTTCTCTTCTCTTTCCTCCCCTCAAAGTCTACAGAAGGGGCTATAACTCCTGTCTGTTTAAAAAAAAAATTAATGTTACCACAGCAAGTTCACCCACCCCTCCTTTTCATCCTCGACACCCCGTCCCCCACCCACCCATTCCCCCCTCCCCCCACTCCCCAATGCTGACACGATAAAAAGAGCACCAAAATACACCCTCATTGTCCTCAGTTCATCCCCCTAACCTGCTCCTGTCGCGCAGACATGCATCCCATTAGCATAAACAGATTGGGAGTTTGTCTGGGGCGCAGCCAACTCTCAATGGGGGTGGAAGGTGGGGGTGGGGGGTAGCCCCCACCTGATACAGGCTGACCTTAGCGTTCTACATATCCCGCCCCACGCCGCCCCTTCACACGGGTAGTGTGGGGAGGTCTGTATGTCGGCGATG
Organism: Physella acuta; assembly: GCF_028476545.2. NCBI lineage: Eukaryota > Metazoa > Mollusca > Gastropoda > Physidae > Physella > Physella acuta. The sequence continues at coordinate 17,169 of NW_026732462.1, read as the reverse complement.
GGAGAACATTGAGGTGGGGGTACCGGGTAGGGGTAGGGGTGTGATGGGTGTGTGTGGTGAGGGTATAGGGATAGGAATGTGAGAGAGGATTGTGTGAGGGAGGAGGTGTGTGATGGATGATTGTGTGAGGGAGGTTTGTATGAGGTGTGGGTACCTGATTCGGGTTGGGGTGTGAGAAAGAGAATGTGTGTGTGAGGTGTGGGTACCTGATAGGGGTAGGAGTGTGAGGGATAATAATGTGAGGTGTGTGAACCAGATAGGGGTGTGTGGGAGAAGGGGGACGGGTGCTGTGGATGGTGGAGGGAATTCCCGATTACGCTTTAAGGTTTTCCAAGTATTAAAAGTGTGATTCAAGTCGCGGCTAAGAAGCAAAACTTTCACAGAATGCCGTTGTAACGAGATTCTTTAAAATTGCCAATTAGCCTTAAAAGGTTTATTTCAACATCTGCTTAAAAAAAAAACGTTTTGTCAATCCGAATAGCAAGACACTGCTGCAAAAAGTTCACACTAGCGGTTGTTATCCGGTGACCAGTGGGCCGATTCCGGCACGAGTTGTTTTAAAGTATGTTATGACTATTTAAGACACTGGTTCCCAAAATGTGAGTCGCGACCCCCAGGGAAGGATCTTCTAGGGGGGTCGCCAGCTTGTAAACCGAAGTATTCATAATTTGAAATAAAAATTATACTAGAAAACATTCGTTTGTTATTTATTGATGTACTTACTAAAATTGACTTTTTAATAGTGTGGGGGTCGCGGGTCATTTAGCTATTATAAAAGGGGGTCGCCACTCGAAAACGTTTGGGAACCTGTGATTTAAGAGATGTGTCTGTGTTTCAGCACGTAAAGAAACATACTGGTAAAAGCGAATAGAAAACCTATGCATTTGACCTTGGCAAAACCTGGCGTTACCAAAAATAGATATGCATATTAAATTATACCAAGAAATTCTCGTCATAAATAAATAATAACAACACTATACACATGTAATTTGATGCAAGCATACACCACTTCAGTTATCCCATCTGGTATTCTAAGTTACATTGTATGCCTGCACACCATTCCTGCACGCTAACATGTAGCGACATGGTGCAGTATGGCGTGCAGCTTAGTGTAGCACTTCGACCGGAAGTGCAAAAGGAAAACATAGGTTAGGGTTAGTAACTGCGCGTTCTAGACTCTAACCTGTTTAACATGCAGTTACCTAATAAACAGCCCAACTCTGGTTTACCTGCCTCATAGTCAGGTCCAAAAAGATTATTTTAGTTGTGACGGAAACGCTTAAATTACGACGCCAGTCCTCATATGATTTATGTACTTCAACAAAAGACTGCCATACAATTGCTTAGTTATTTTTTCGTAATTTTCTTGAAAAAAAAACCAATTATGTTAGAAATCATCAATGCAAGAATTAATTTTATAACGCAAAAAGATTTGCTCTAACAACTTTTGAAACGGTAGAGCCATTCTGGTGGTTTGTAGTACTAGTATTAGTATTGGTTCTGGGCAGAGGCGTAGCGAGGAGGGCGGGGCGGGGATACATATGTCCCCGGGCGTCGAACCTGGGGGGGGGGGGGGGGCAAAATGGGTTGGAAAAATAATTAAAAGCTCATTTTAGCTGCAGTTTTGAATTATAAATATAAAATATATTTGGGGGAAGGGGGGGGGGCAAATTGAAAGTTTGTCTTCGGGGGGGGGGGGGGAGGGGGGGGGCAAATTGAAAGTTTGACCCCCGGCGCCGGGAAGGGTGGCTACGCTTCTGGTTCTGTGAGCACTCACGATGTGATATTTTCCCAGAGCCGCCATTTCCTTGTAGTACAACAGTGTTGAGTGTAAACCTAAATGGGCAACATTACCACAAACTTAATCTTAACTGTACAGCACCGTACCACACACATATACATTTTACCACATCTCCTGTAGTATTACAATGTGCCACATAATTCAAAGAATAATTCTGTCTTGTATTAACGTACGCATGCATCTCAAGTTGTACCACTGTTAACTAAATATAGACAGATCTTTATCTTGATTAAAAGTAAGTAGTAAAGAATGCTCTTTAGAACGTAGCAATCCATTGGGCAGAAAAAGTAGAATTCACCTATCGACTATAGTGACAAGTAATATTGTGATAAACTACTAATAATAAGGTAATATATGACTGAAATGGACGAGTTTAAACGCCTGTTTAAAACCCTTATTTTGTATTACCTAACAACTACACTACTTCCCATCCAACAGCAATGAATCATGTTTAAATTTTTTAAAAATCTTTGCTGTCTAATTAAAGCCCCCCCCCCCCACCCCTGCACCTCACATTCAGAACTGTACCCAGTCCAGACATAAGTTTTTTTTAAAAAGAAAAGCACATTTATTATCGTTACTCTTATTTTTTTTTTCACATATCCACGGTCAACGACAGGCGGTGGTGAAGATGAGGGACGCGGCAGTTTTGTGTCGTCTTCAACAACTACCCCCACCCCCAATCCCCTTGACACCCCACTCTCTTCAAACTTCCGATTATCCCCTCCCCCCCCCCCCACACACATACCCAGCTGGTCACCTCGACCCCAGTGACAAATTAAAGGCAGGGTGAGACAATGTTTACCTTGTCTAGGGTCGAAAGGAAAATATCCCCCGGGGATAAATATGGGGGCTGGGGGTGTTGTGTAGGGAAGGGGAGGGGTGGGTAAGATTGATATTGAAAATCTTAGATCGCATAGTTGCATCATCGAGGAGGGGGAGGGGGTGGCAATGTAGACACAGAGAACAAAATTTAAAAGAGCAGCGTTTCTTTCATTTATTTTAGGCATCTCTCTTACCCCTTCCCCCCCACCCCAACCCACCGGAGCACGTCATCTGCTCCCCGGATGAAATAGAAAGAAAAAAAAAGTATAAAATGACAAATAATTACTTCTAATTTAAGTAGCTTGATGTAAATTCGTTTTCGTATTATTTTATTCTTTTCTTTTTTTAACATTTGCTCAAACTAATATAATGTATTCAACGGGAATTTTCTTTTAAGTATTATATATATATATATATATATTTAATATTGTACAAAACAGAAACAGTTGCAGGATATATCTATATATATAATTCTCTTCTGGGAGACGCTAGAAAACAAGCTGTAAACGCGCTCCCTACCTCCCCACCCCTACATGGTTTTAGTGAGCTGTGTTCAATCTAAATGTTTACAAGCAGAGCCGGGTTATGTGACGACTATTAAGGGCAGATAATTTAGTTTGAAACTATTTTAAACGTTGGGGGGGGGGGGGGGGGGGAGGGGGGTTATGGTCCTTAACGAGCTACTTATAATGTTTTAAAGAAATATTTTCAGTGGCAGCGTTGGTACTGTCGAATTCACAAATTAGGAATTACTGAAAAGTAGAAAATAAAACAACTAAATAGCGGCGTATGTTATGCCGCGGGTCGGCTCGTACTTATATAACAAGATTAAGTAATCGTGTTAAAATGAATTTTTTTTTTCTTAGTTTAAAATGTAAACTATCAGAAGTTAAATAAATTTAAGCTTGTCAGAGACATGCTTGTCTAGGTGAGCATGGAGATAACTTTAACCTTCGCGCGCTTGAGAAATAAAAAAAATATTCTCCAAACCATTGGTCTTCGTGTCACCGTTTTGCCCCGGAAGTTGAAAAAAAAATTCCCATAGGCCTTCAGCATCCTGACACGTGATCTCAAAGCGTTTGGCATGAGCGAGGCCAAGAAAACATTAGACTAAAGCTCGTAGGCTAGCCAAATTCCTAGACAGAAAAAAAAAATTAAAATTCAGACGGGAAAAAAAATTATATTAGAAAACAAACATGGACACTTGAATATTTTAAATTTTTAGTTCTTTAAGTTCATCCCTATATTGGCAGAAGAATTTAAAAAAAAAAAGTTGAATTCTGTTAGAGAAATACATATTGAAACAAAAAAAAGGGGGGGGGGGGCGGGGGTTATACAAAAGAAGAGGGATACGAGTAACAAAAGCACAGCTTCCTTGAGATTTAAAAAAAAAATTGATCAGACGACAATAGGACCCGAGCAGAAGATGGCGACACATCACCCGGTCACGGTGACCTGACCTAGTTCCCTAACGAAAATGTCGAACAGCTACCCTTCCTTATCAAGCCCCATCCCCCCCCCCACCTCCCTATTCACAACAATGCTCGTTGAAAAACATGCTTTTAATTTATTCTTTTTTTCCTTGTTTCTATTGTACGCACATCCCCCCCCCCCTCTAGACATGTGATAGATAGCACGAGAAAAGGGAAATAACCAAACACAATAACCAAGGGAGGTAAAAGGGGAAAAATGCTTCAGCTTATAAGATTAAAAGCGTTATCACTCAGGATTCTTATTTCGTGATTTCTTTTTTTTATTGTTTATTTCGAACCTGTAAAATTGGTGTTATATCAAATGATGTATTGGAATGCGTTTGGTTAGGGATAAATGATAGCTCAAAGAACTTTATTCAAACAGAGAGGAATTGGTGAGAGGGAGGGGGGTCCTTTGTTCGGGAAAAAAAAACGATAGACATTGTCAGAGTAAAAAAAAAATCGCAAATGCTCATCGTTTTGTCTGGGGTGGGAAAAAGATTGGGGCGCCACGGGGTCAAGGTTAGCCACAGGTGAGGATGCGATGACGTAATGGGCCGTCTACGTGCCTGAACCTGATCTGGGTTGGGAAAAAGAAGTCTAAACCTGGTCTGGATTAAGAAAAAGAAGTCTAAACTTGGTCTGGATTGAAAAAGTCTAAACCTGTTCTGGATTAAGAAAAGGAAGTCTAAACTTAGTCTGGATTGGCAAAAAGAAGCCTAAACTTGGACTGAATTGGGAATAAAAGTCTAAACATGGTCTGGATTAAGAAAAAACAGTCTAAACTTGCTCAGGATTGATAGAAGCCTAAACCTGGTCTGGATTAAGAAAAGGAAGTCTAAACTTTGTCTAGATTGAAAAAAGAGGTCTAAACAGGGTCTGGATTGAGAAAGGAAGTTGTGCGTTCTACGGATTCGAAACCGGATTCGAACTTGAGACTTTCGGGTTAGCTGTCGTATGCTCCAGCATTCGGCCACGTCGTCTTTAATTTTACTTTAAGTCGACAACAATCGTCAATAACTCAGGAGGCCTACAGCAAACTATAGAGACATACAAGACAATACATACACAAAATGCATGTGTTGTATCTTTCTGGGCATCATACACACATAAGACATGTATTGCTTCGGTTTGCGTTATCTGGTCATTAGACCATGTCTTATTTCTGTCTGGGCATGAGACACATAAAAGGCATGTCTTTAATCTGTCTTGCCATCAGACACATGAGACGTTTTGTTTCTGTATGGGCATCAGACACACATAATGCATGTCTTGTATCTGTCTGGTCATCAGACAAATAAGACATATGTATTGTTTCTGTCTGGTCATCAGATACACATAATACATGTTTTGTTTCTGTTTGCGGGACGCCGACAGCAGACGAACTAAAAGCATGTCACCGAAATTTCTCCATGCATTTTTTTACACACGTAGACATGCTCCACCCCCCCCCCCCCCCCCTCCCACCCAAAAAAAAAAAGAAAAAAAAAACTCTCCATTCCTGCAAGGCAATCACGTTTGAGACTAAACATAGCCCCTCAGAATTATCTATTCGATTAACCCTTTGGTGCGCCGAGGAATTATTCTTGGGCCGCCAGGAAAACATTGCGCCGAGTCGCCTTTTGCGCACATCCCGCGCGCATCCTTTATGCCCTGAGTCCCAAAAGAACAACAACTCTGTGACGCCTATTGTTAGCCCATGGCGAGACAACTCCGTTTTTATGAGAGAAGAAATATATTTATATATAAATAAATAAAAAAAAATTTCCATCGGCGTATCCTTCATGGGGGTGCTATGTAGAAGAGCAGTTGGAATTGTTTAAAATATTTCTTTTATAAAACAAATTTTTATTTAAAAAATGTTTTAGATTTTATAGACAAAATGCATTACGCAATTTTATATTATTTCTTGCCTTTATTTCAAAATGAACACGCCTTTTAAAGAGTGTAAGTAACCCCCCCCCCCCTCACCTTTCCCTCCCCTCCTTGTATACACCTATCCCGCCCACTGCATAATGACACCTTGCTAGGTCATCGCGATCCTATCGAAGGCAGCCATTTTTTTAAACAACAAAAATAAAGGGGGTTTAATCGATCGAGGAAAAAAGTGCTTTTCTTTTAAACTTTTTTCCTCCTCATCCCCTTGTCTCCCCCCCCCCCCTCTTTTTCGAATTGAATGCGGTGTCGAGGCTAAGGTTAAACTACAGACAACCTTCTTAGAGGTCATTGACCTCTTCATCCGTACCACGTGATGCGCAAAAAACATGCGTCAACTGCTCTTTGCGCCATTCTTGGCCAGTTGAATTTTTAAAAAATTGTTTCGTATGTCGGATTTCGTCGGACTTTTAAAGGAATTAATATTTTAATTATAAATTGTATAATCCTACTTTTATATGTGTTAGTCTTGTGTACGTTTTCTTTACTTCAAAACAACTTCTTCTAAGCTACACAAAAGTAGATCTTGGTTAAAAAATTAACTAGATATTCGCAATTCACAAACGAAAATCCCCCATACCACACACTATCACCAATTCACATACTTTTATATCACATAATGTCATCAAATCACATGTCCCTCTCTCCAGAGATCCGACTTCCAGACTTTCTTGTTAGCAGTTGAAGGCTCTACCGTTCGACCACGCCGTCCCATTTTACAGGCATGCATAGACCCATTTGCTTGTTAGTTATAAGCTAATATCTCACTTATAACTAACAAGCATATGAGTCTATGCATGCATACATTATCTGAATTAGATCCCCAGTCGTTAAATAAACAATGCGAAAACTGTATAGAGGGTTTTTTGTTTCCTTAAATGGGAGAGACATTGTGAAGATTTCAGCCGGATCTAGAAGGTGATATAAGACTGGAAGACATGGTTGTTAATTAATGTCTGTTCAAATGACATTTTATTAAATGCAGGGGTTGTGTGATCTTGCAAATGTCAGTTCATTAGGTGCTGGGATGGTATGACATCTATCAAATGTCAGTTCGTTAGGTGCAGAAGTTGTGTGAGGTCAAGCAGATGTCAGTTTGTCAAGTGCATGGATGGTATGACATGTAGCAAATGTCAGTTCATTAGGTGCAAGGATGGTATGACATGTAGCAAATGTCAGTTAATAAGGTGCATGGATTATATGTTAAAGCTATTTGATATAGCGTCGATTCTAACTTTGGTTCCTGTAGAGATGACTCTACACAGAACCCAGATACTATTCCTGGTCCGGACAAATAAAGATTATGACTTTTTTTTTTAAAATATAGGATATGTGTGACTGTGTGTGACGGTGTGTGACTATGTGTGACTATGTGTGACGGTGTGTGACTATGTGTGGCTATGTGTGACGGTGTGTGACGTGTGTGACGTGTGTGACGGTGTGTGACTATGTGTGGCTATGTGTGACGGTTTGTGACGGTGTGTGACGGTGTGTGACTATGTGTGACGGTGTGTGACTATGTGTGACGGTGTGTGCCTATGTGTGGCTATGTGTGACAGTGTGTGACTATGTGTGACGGTGTGTGACTATGTGTGGCTATGTGTGACGGTGTGTGAGGGTGTGTGACGGTGTGTGACGGTGTGTGACGTTGTGGTTCTTGAGTGTGGGTTTGCTTGGTTAATGATTCTAAGGAGAGGTAATCAAAAGTTGACCTGGTGGAGATGGGGGGGGGGAGGTAATCAAAAGTTGACCTGGTGGGGATGGGGGGAGGTAATCAAAAGTTGACCTGGTGGGGATGGGGGGAGGTAATCAAAAGTTGACCTGGTGGGGATGGGGGGAGGTAATCAAAAGTTGACCTAGTAGAGATGGGGGGGGGGGGGAGGTAATCAAAAGTTGACCTGGTGGGGATGGGGTGAGGTAATGAAAAGTTGACCTAGTGGAGATGGGGGATAATCAAAAGTTGACCTGGTGGAGATGGGAGGTAATCGAAAGTTGACCTGGTGGGGATGGTGGGAGGTAATCAAAAGTTGACCTAGTGGAGATGTCATTTGGACTATGAAAGAGTGGGGTTTCTTTCGGGCATTTTTCTATTGGATGCTATTGAGGAGGGGGGGGGGGAGCGCTTGAGATACCGTGTAAAGTATATATTTTCTACACATATTATACATTTGATCTCTCTTAGGGGTGGGGGTGGATGTGGATGTGCTCAATGGGAGGGAGCTGAAGAGATGCCTGAAAGAAACTCTGCTGGTTACCCTAGACGAGATTGTATGAGAAGTTAACCTTTGAGAACTAAACTTGCACTCGTCAACCTGATGTTTATGTAGCTGTTTAGGATCTCGTTTGAATTACTTTTCTTTTTCTCTGCCAGATTAATAGAGCAGCGTCACTCTAAATTCACACATGAAAGTAAAAGGGCGGGTTTTAAACTGCTGGGTTTAATTTAAAAAAGAAAAGGGAGGGGGTGGCACTGTTTAATAAAGACGCGCGAAAAGTTGGAATAAAAATCTTTTTAAAAAAAATGAGTGACGTCATTAATGAATAGCTCAACGTCATTAATAAATAGCCCGTGACTGTTTTTCAACAATACGAAATAAAAACCAGATCAATTCATATTTTTCTTAACCTCCACGTTTAACTTTGGCGTGGGGGGATCAGCGGTCGTATTATTGGCAAGCACGGGCAATAATTGACGTTAATGGTAAACCATACAAAAGCTCACCTTACTGTCACTGCGGGCGAAAACACAAAATGTGTTTAAACAGAGCACCATAGATATCAATCCTCCTCGCATCATTAGATCAATAGGAAAAAAATACGTTCAGTATTATTCTTCGTGTTGGGTTTTCTATCCTATCTGCACTTGGTGTAAGGAAAACGAACTTATGATTTTTTCACTTCTCATTTTTCTGTGTACATATTGTAAACATTATGTTATACGCTTCATCTTCGGCCTGTAGCTAGTATTAAACGTGTGAAGAGGGAGTTAATTGTATAACCTAAAGGTGAAGACACGAGGCTAGGTTTGACGGGGGGATACTGTCAACATTGGTTTACAAAGACGGAGCTGTTAAAGGTAAAGACGAGATCATGACTGCGTCTTCTTCAAGAAAGTCAGGAGTCGGGAGTCAGAGGTCAGGAGTAAGAAGTCGGGCGTCAGAAGTTGGGAGTCATGGAGTCATAGGTCGATAGTCAGGAGTCTGATTCTGTGTTGGCTCTCAAAGAAAATCAAAGATGCTGGTTATTGGCTTTTGATTGAGTGGCTAATAGATAGATTTGTCTAACACTAGCGCTAAGGACTGCCAACCCTTAGCGTTAAACACTGCCAACCCCAGCGGTAGGGACTACCACCAACCTTAGCGAAAGGGCTACCAACCTTAACGCAAAATTACTTATATTTTTGTCTTCTGATCTATTTTGTAGGTTATTTCATTCAATTTTTTTCCCCGAGGTATTTCGTCTCTCAAAAAGGGAATCTTCAGATATTTATTCTTGCATTTTTACCACGATGCTTCGGCAAAATGGCAAATAAACTGGCAAACTCCACTTCAATCACACACAGAAACATCAAGCCTCAGATATATACCTTTAGCAAACCCATATGTAACACTTTGATTAAACATCAGACAAACACACACAAAATAGGTTACACATTTAAAAAAATTAGTTTATAAGATTAATCAGGCATCCAATTACGTCGAATTTAATGTCAGATTGCATTGTCTTCATGTCTTGATCCACGTGCCAACTTTGAAACGAATCTGTTAGTTAGAAATGCCCGAAATTTCTCTCGTGCGTTTCGATCTAGTCAGACAGACAGACGACAGAATGACGACAGACTGTCGCCAGACAGAGGAAGCAAGTTTAATAAAAGCTTGTAAAAATTAAATTGTTTTCCATCCCCATGAGAATTTATTTCTAGATCTAGACGCTGACTAAATGTACTATGTTTTTCCCTGACAAATTTTTACTAAGGCGAGATGCTGATTTCAACATCGGGTTCGGGTTTTCCCCTATTGATATCCGCACGATTTCGCACTTGAACGCACAAAAACCGGCTTTTAAAGCGGCACCAAGAAGCCTTTCCCGCGAGCCTCCGCTCCGACAGATTATGAGTATTGTATTTCATCTAAGTACGCCGTGTTTATACAAACTCTTTGGGTTACGTCGAAAGTTCTAGGCCTACATGACCTATGCCTACGGTGCGACGGAAGAAAAGAGGGATGTAAATGGGAATTTTTGAGTATTTATCAACCTGTCTCGACATCACGGTTGAGAAGGGCATCTGCCCAGAACGCCCTTAGAGTGGAGATTGAATTCTTTAAAAAAACCATTTGCTGTGTTTTTTAAACATATTAGGTTTTTTTAAAAAAAACTTGAGATGTTTGTTTTTTAAATTATATTTGTAAAGGTTCAATGTACTTGTTGTTACTAATATTTTAGACAACTAAAATAAATATATATATATAGAAAAATTAATCACAAAAGAATTATGGTAACAGCCAAAATAATTGTATAAAGATGGGTTGGCGCTAAGCTGTATAAACCTTTGAGTATTGCCCATCATGTAGATAAAAGTATTAATTGTATTATTATTTTCAATTTTAGAACTGCCTGGACTGTCAAAACTAGAATTAAGGTCCAAACTGGGTTCAGGGTTAGATTTTGGGTTAAGGTCCATGGATAATCTGGTAACTTGGGTTAGTTTACAATCCAGAGTAAGTGTAACTAAGTGTAGTGATTCTAACTAAAGCAGCTTCTTTATTCCCAAAGACGGCTGGACATAGAGCTGACCATACTGACCAACGTATGCTTAGGTCATTGAAACAGATGAACTCTACTGCATCTGCTCAACGAGTCTTGAGCTTGAATGTGAAACGATGATGCTGTCATTCCCACCCGGAGGTTACACAAGAACTGGCTTGATTAATCTCATATTGTTTTCAACACTCTAGTACGACTAGCATTGCTAGCAATAACGATACTTCAATCTAAGTCCTAACACTAATCCTAACCCTAACTTAAATATATAACAAATTATTACCAGCTCAAAGATCTAGTGTTAATGGCCAATCAATAATAAGCCAATTATCTTCAGAGGAAATTAATAAAACGAGTTGTTAGCTTTACTCGTGGAATTCTAAACGAAAAACACGTAGGGCAATCCACGTAATCGAACCCGGGACCTCTGTATAACGGGTCGCGCCAATCTCAGCGCTAATGTCCCTTTGATGTTTGCTCGGGTTTCTCCGGCGAGTGACGGCAAGGTGGCTCCTCTGTTTGAGCGGCGTGGCCCCGTTGTCAGACGACGCCGGCTCTTGTGGCGCTAAACGGTGCCAGAACGTAGAGCGGGGAGAGTTTTAGCGCTGCCCCGCGTCGATCCTATTAAAGTGTTACCTAAGAGCGGTGCTAGACACGGTGCCGGTCACGTGAACAAGTCGTGAACCAATGCCGTTTTTGTGTGCTGGCGGCCATTAAATGTGACGTAACAATCCCGGTGAACATGTCCACAGAAGGTGGCGATACCGGACAGCCTTTGTGGCAAGATGAGATTTCGGGGACCCTTTGTTGGTGGACCTTTTGTTGATGGACCTTTTGTTGGTGGACCTTTTGTTGGTGGACCGCATGTTAATAGGATGGCTATTCCATTGTTAAACTCTTGATGGGAAAATGTCTTATCAGTGATATTGAAGAAGAATGGCAACATAATTTGAAGAAAGACAACTCAAACCAATAGGTCATTAATATATAAACAATAAAAATGAATATATATATATATATATATATATATATATATATATATATATATATATATATATATATATATATATATATATATATATATATATATATATATATATGTGTGTGTGTGTGTATATGTGTGCGTCTGTGTATATATGCATTCAATTGTAAATTTCTTGTTTGATATCCCTAACCATCGTAATTTATCTCTTCACGAACGTTAAGATAAACATAATTTCCGACACCGTTCCGTTAACATTTCAATTCTAATCGAAACAACGGTTACCGCCCAACAAACTGGTCCTAATTGTCGTCAAACTGTTGCCCATTGAACAATCCCTTTCGCGACCCGGATGTTGCGTCGACCGGACCGTCGTGGACAAAAGCGGACAATTTCGTCCTGGCAGATTTACGCCCACTTGACCCCCGGGGTGAATGTTTGCCGAGTGGGATGTTGGTGGGCTGGAGGGCCGGGGCGGACCACCCGGGATGAAAGACGTTACGGTCGCCACTTGCGGTAATACCAAACACCGGGTGTTTAACTATTTCGTTAGAGAGTTGTGGTGTGTGTCGTACCGATTGACAGTGGCGGGGCGGGATACAAGGACCCATCACGTGATAGTGTGATGGCTTGGGGGATTAGAGATTATACTTCACAGTATCACAACAATGTGTAGCGATTCGGTTAGAGATTATCTCGTTCCGGGACATCGCGGTTGATATTTTACTTGGTGGTGGGTTAATTTCTGCCAAAGTGACAAATCATGTCACTATGACGTATTGTAGAGGAGGTAATATGAATCTGGCAACTTCCGCATTTTTGGCTTTCCTCAACTTCAAGTTGTGGTTGTTCAAATATTTTAAAAACCATTACATCATACACGCTTATTTTCAGATATTAGAATTTAATTTCTGAATTCAATTAATTTTGAATCGGTTACGTTTTCAAAACGATGTAACGTTTTTATTTTTTCTGATTTGTCAGAACAATATTAAACATCCGAGCATAGTTTTCGTATAAATTGGGTTTTGTATCTTTTAATTCGTTAAATTTCAATGCAATGCAAAGTTTATTTTCCTCAACACAAGTTAAGTATTAAACATATAAAAATCACACCGTATACAATATTTATATAAACAAATATGACAATAATATAACGAATACAGTATTTTGTCGACGCTGCTATATTAGATTTCAGACAAGCATAAACTGGAATCTATTATATCTTCGATAAAGTTCTTTTTATGAATATCTGATATCCGGGTAAAGCTTATGTGTATGTAGAGGGCGGGGGTCTTGTCGCTGCTATATAACAATATATTTGTTATATTAAACGGATATAGTTGAACTTGGAATAATTCTCATTGAGTGTCAAATATTGAATGTATGAGACGGATCTACTCCTTGCAGTACCCATCTTTTGTACAATGACGGACGGGCCTCACATTTTTGACTAGTTGACAACCCTAAGTATCACATTTTTGACTTGTTGACAACCCGCGGTATCACATTATAACAGTTTGACCACAGTCACATTGGTGATTGACAGCGCGGTATACAGTCACCTCGTGTTGTGGACACTGGCTATTGTAGGAAACTAATGACCGAACTAGCCGGCACTTTTCATAAGCAGAGAACTGTTGTACATTGGTTATAGGGACATAGCGGAACTATTTGTAAGACGAGTTGTGGTCAACAAGGAGTCAACGAACCTATTGGACAGTGGTCACAAGGCTTCAGCGGGTGTATTGGTCAGTGGTCAGACACTTGGAGAGCTGTCGGACAGCAGTCAGCGAGGTGTGAGGTGAATGTCAGTCGACTGTGAATGCTGAGAATGTAGAACACGCCCGTACAAGACACTAACTACTTTTACATGAGCCACAACGACAGAATTATAAGCTCTAGTCTGTAGTGACGATGACCCCTTAACGACATTTTGAAGACATTTTGTCGTGGTCGTGTAGTCTTTTTTAAGATGGGGAAGAAAGTAAAGAAAAAGGAAAAAAAACAACAAATATACACAACGCGTCTCTTATAATCGTTCTTTTAGTACTTCTTTAGCTAGCTCGCTGAGTTTGGCAGTTATGGGGTTAAACGATAAAATTTCTTGTCGGACATTTCCCATGATTGTGTTTTCTAAAGCCCGCCCCGTGACATGTTTCGCCATACGAACCTCGTCGAACAATAAAAAGAAGAAAACGTAGGAGAAAGGGCCCTCGAGATAGATGATGCTCTGGCGGATTGATTTATGATTCTCTAATAAGTCGGGTAGGGTTTCATATAGGGGACACGCCAAAGCCCGGCTGAGTAATGCAGCCGATAGCGTTAATACAAGACTTTCTCTTTATTTTTTACCTAGCTGTAAATTACAATGGGGGGGTAATAAAACAGAATTTCAGATTCCGACATCAGCGCGAAGGAGAGTGGGTGGGGGAAAAAGAAAAAAAAGGGGGGGGTGTCAAACTTACGGTGTATGGCGGTTTATTTAAATTTCTGGGAAATCTAGACGTAAGGTCTGCAAGATGAACTACAAGATAGAATTAGTGTTTTTGATATTTGAAACTTTTCTATCAAAAGAAGGGGGAAAAATTTGTTTATTATTTCGTTGGGTAAATTTTTAATGGATCATCATTTCGTACTATCATCTTATCATTGTATTGTGTTGTTGTGGGGGTATAATGAAAGCGGGATATACAAGCTAGGCGTGGATACAATGATTGAACATTATTGCTTTAAAATTATACTTTTTGCAGATGCATTTTATTTTTTATTTTTATGTCGTGGGAAGATTTGTATGAGATGGGAGTTGTATAAGTACGATGAGGTGTGGGGTTGGGGGGGGGGGGGGGTCGGTGCGGGTGTGAGGATGGAAGTAGTGTTGTGGTCTAAGGAAAGTAAAGCGAGTGTTGGTTTTGTGGTCTAGGGCAAGAGAAACTAGTCTTAGTGTTGTGGTCTAGTCTAGGTAAAGTAAAGCTAGTCTTAGTGCTGTGGTCTAGTCTAGGGAAAGTAAAGCTAGTCTTAGTGCTGTGGTCTAGTCTAGGGAAAGTAAAGCTAGTCTTAGTGCTATGGTCTAACGAAAGTAAAGCTAGTGTTGGCTTTGCGGTCTAGGGAAAGAGAAGCTCGTGTTGTGGTGAAGGACACAGAATATAATAAAACAATGCTGCATTGTTACAGAGAGACAAGACAATGTTGCAATGTTACAGACAGACAAGACAATGTTGCATTGTTACAGACACACAAGACAGTACGGCAATGTTACAACGAGACAGACAGCGTTGCATCGTTACAGACACACTACAGATACACAAGACAGTGTTACAATGTTACAGACACACAAGACAGTGTTATAATGTTACAGACACACAAGACAGTGTTATAATGTTACAGAGAGACAAGACAGTGTTGGAATGTTACAAAGAGACAGACAGTGTTTCTATGTTACAGACACACATGACAGTGTTTTAAGCTGTTCTACAAGCTCTCCTGTTACTCTACACTATCCCGCTACAAGAAACACGGAGAGAGAGAGAGAGTGAGAGAGAGAAGACAGTGTTTTACAAGTACTCCTGTTACTCTACCCTATCCCGCTACAAGAAACACGGCTTAGCGCCTCATGTTATATTGCATATTTTGTCGCTTTTATCTCTGTCCTCTATCAGCACCACCCCATCATAATGCAGCAGGAACTGATGCAACACGATACTTTAAGCCTATCATGACCTGCACCTGATTTCCTAAGCCTATCATGCCCCTAACCCTTTTTTCTTAATCCTATCATGCTTCAGTGCCTGATATTCCGAGATTATCATGCTCCTTAACATTTCAAAAGCGATGGAGGTTTTTTTTCTATTTCGAGCGAGCTTTCTAATTTTCTATTCGACTGATGTATGGAATATGAAAAAACGTCAGCTCTTCTGTTGACAGTAAGTTTCGTACTATGATGTTTTGATTGTAATGTCAGTTTTATATAAGGAAAGTTTTCTTTTGAATGTTGTCGTAGGTGACACCAAATAAATGCATAAATTCCGACCCAGGATTGAGATGGGAATGTAGGGGGGAGGGGATGAGGGTGAGGGAAGATCGAATGCAGATTTTCTTTCTAGGTATATATATATATATATATATATATATATATATATATATATATATATATATATATATATATATATATATATATATATATTTATATATATATATATATATATATATATATATATATATATATATATATATATATATACATATATACGTGTGTACTTAATTCTGATACAATACTAGAAACAGTTTATTCCGGGCATCTCTTCGGCGCCCCCCCCCCCCCTCCCAAAGAAAGTCTACCCCACCCTCCCCCGAATGAAATGAAATTAATATAGAAAATATATAATTTTAACTGTGTCCGCACACCCCCCCCCCCACCTCCGAACGAAAATTTTAGTTTGCCCCCTCCCCGAAAATTTCAAGTGCCCCCCCCCCCCCCCCCCCCCCCCCCTGGAGAAAAAAAAGTCTGGAAGAAACACTGACTAGAAATGGGAATAGTTCAGTTGGTTGTGTATCGACCACCGAATGTGTTCATACGCCGAGGTCAACAAAAAAGGCCTACAAGAAACGACGCGATCTTCTCTATCTGCTCTGAATAACATCAATTCTAAACCAGCTCTTTATTATTCTGAGGGGTAATCAAACCCACACGAACTTGTTAGGGGCCGTGGGACAATGAGGGTTATTTGTAAAAACGTGTTTATGCTCCTGTATTGTGCAGTCCGGTTTTATTAAGGATGTGTGAAGTTTGTAAACGACTTCTCTGTTGGCGGGATGCCAGGCAGCAATAGGTTCGCCACCAGGCGATGCGTGGGTTGTTTTTCGGGGTAGAATTGGGGACGATGGCGTGGGGTTTTTATCTTAGGTAGGCGGGAATTTTGGAGTCACCGGAATATTTTAAAACGTTTTATTTAGCTACACATACATAACCCATACATCATTCATGAACACGCAACAAATATATATGTGTGTGTATGTATAAGAGATAAAACATTTATTAGAACCTGATGGTGTGCCGTGGATCAAGATTTTTTCCTGCTTTACTTAATACATGAACACATCTATTTTGGTCGCGAATTAACATCCTGCCCCCCCCCCCCACCGGCTAGGCGCGGTTATACTTTGTTTATGATACTGCTTGACGTCATTGGTTTGTGTCCAATTGTGCCAGAGAACTACGTCACTTCCTAGCTGCAGGGGACACAACAGCCGTACATAGAACCTGTACACAACAGCCGTACATAGAACCTGTACACAACAGCCGTACATAGAACCTGTACACAACAGCCGTACATAGAACCTGTACACAACAGCCGTACATAGAACCTGTACACAACAGCCGTACATAGAACCTG
>NW_026732461.1:312500-369983 GCF_028476545.2 Physella acuta | reverse complement strand
TTTTTGTTAAGTAGCCTGAAAGTAAAAATGTTATCTGCATTTTTAAATCATCATAATTTTTTCCTGTGTGTGCCCAAGACGCATAGGGCAGATAAAGTAGAGTTCATCTGCTTCAAATACCTTGGTATGCTGGGCTGGGGGGGGAGGGATATTGTGGTCAACATTATGCCCAGCTGCCTTAGTTTCCCTTACCAGATACCCATCAGAACTGGCTGGACTCTTCTTACAAACTTGAGCCCGAGTTCTGAACTTCAGACTTTCGGGCTAGCAGTTGTTAGTTCTACCATTTGACCACACCGTCACTTATTTGCAATCAAGTTTTTTTAATTTTTTTAAAAATATGTACATTTTGCTTTTTTAAAACTTTCATTTTAAAATAAAAAATCAACTAGCCACTCAGGTGACAAAGTGAACAAATAAAACGTGTTTTATCCAAATGGCTTCCAGGCTAAATCTCTCAATCCTGTCATTTTTTCATTGACTTGAAAATGAAAGGTCCTCCACAATACACATTGTTCTGCTAGATTTTGATATAGACTATACTGCAGAGGTATGGTTTAGTCTGCCATGGTACCTTACTTCTCTGCCATGGTGCCTTACTTCTAGTTGCTATTTTTTTTTTACACATTTTTTTATCTTTTTTTTTTGTTTTGCTATAAATAGGGTTATACTAAACTTCAGAACTATTTTCTTTTGGTGGAAAACATAAGCAATTTTATTGTGTAATTCGTATCTTCTGCTCCATTTTAATTCAGTCGATTTGACAAAGACTTTTCAGGTCGCTTACCTAGAACCAGCTAACTCCACTTTTTCCGATTTCTCAAAAAACGCATATGAATTTATAAAGTACTAATATTCCGCACTATTATACATATATTGTTTGCCGTTCACTTGGTGCGCATTTATTTTTTCTACGAGATTATATTCTATTTTAAAAAGTTTAAGTCATTAAAAATGGATTAAAAATCACGTCTATATCCGAGTTGCAATCACCCATAGCCCATAGTGTAGTATAAGGATATTCGAGAAAATTTAGGGATAATTTGTGATAATTTTACGACAGCTTATGAGTTTCTTCCATGTATCTCTTCTACCGCCCCTCCCCCCTAGAGAAAAAAAAAGTCTGGAAGAAACACCTGCAGCTTATTACTTACAAGTATATCTGCTTTTCTTCACATCACGCATGATTTCTGAATTAAACAGACTGAATAGGTGTACCTTGCCGAATAAATGTTCTGTACAGAAAGGTGCCACTTTCTTAATCTGTTTTGTACACCAAGTGTTTGGCTTGACAAAATGTCACGTGCTTTGGAAGATTTTTTTTTCTGTTACACTAGTTTGAAATCTTTACACTTACACTCTCTCTTTCTGAACTTACTCGATCTCAAAAGTCATATTTGTTCGACAATTTACAATAGCTTCGATTATCCCAAAAAAGAACTAAGACCTCTACATCTCTAAATGTTTTAATTATTTCCAGGACGGTAAGTGTGATATCTGATACCACTTCTTGCACACAACTGCAATGGGTCTTACATTTTTGATCAATTTGGCAAACATCATGCTGTCCTTTTTACAAACAACTCATAATGGCCGAGGACAATATTGCATTCTTACTATGGAGAACTATATTATGAACTAAATAGTTAGACGTTGTTGAAAATATTTTTATGTTGGGCCTTTGAAACAATGTCGTGAAATATTTTACAAGATCACTGGCTAAATCATTACCAATCGGTCCCTTCATGCCAAATTAAACAATATCCTTACTTTTTATTTATATTAGAAGCTCTTAACTGCAAATTTAGGTTTGTAGTAACTAAAAACTATGTTTTGGACTGAATAATATACTCTTTTGCATACCAAAACATTCCATACAGTTTTGTCATAGATTACTTGTCTAAATTTTTTTACTGCATTGCATACGTCTTATGAATAAAATGAGTTGCAATCCTATGCTTCTACCTGTTAAATGTGTTTCATTGGTACATGTCTGCACAGATACATACTGCACACTGATCTGTACATGTGCAAGCTAATAAAATTTAAAGTTAAATTCAGTATATGTTTGCGTACAACCTTTCTCCCCTCCAGAGCAGGGGTCTCCAAACTTTTCAGACCGCATTAACTAACAAATATCAGTTCGGGGGCCAGAGTTTCTTCAAGGCATATCTTCGGTCTTATGGTCTCTTCCCCCCCCCCCCCCCCCGCCCACAAACAAAAAATTCAAATTATTCTTCACGTATTCTATATCTATGGTTGAGCCCATGTGACCTTATTAAATTCGCCATCTTCACCACAGGATTCAATACACTGCTAATGTCCATATATTTATCACTCAAAGCTTGCTGATGAATAATAGAGTGCAGGAGCATTGGTTGTAGGATATCTTTTCTCATTCGCTTGTCCAACCAAGCATTTGTTTATGCCACTAATGTACTTTTCCTCATCAACAGTCAGGTAAATGAGGTTAGTCCAGTCCAAGTTATAAACAGCAAATGTTTTCTTCAACTCATTGAATATATCCTCTCCGGTAACAGTGCCAGTATATATAAAAAGTATGAGGGGGGTGCAAATCGAAAGTTTGTCCCCGGGTAAAAATTGGACCCCCCCCCCTTGAGACGATCATGGCTACGCCACTGAACAGTGCCATACATATTATGGAGGGAAGCCAGTTTCTTGTGTTATGTTCATGTCTTCATCCACACCTCTAATGAACACAAGCAGTTGCGAGGTGGAATAGCTGTCCAGCGACTCATCCATTGGAATTTAAAAAAAATAGTGAAACGTTCTTGCATTTTTCGCTATTTGAGTCACGATGTTTTCACCAATGCCTGCAACACGGTGGGCAAAGGTATTGCACCCAAAGCTACATTTTCAAATTATTTTGAATTTTCTGGGCAAAGTTCCTCAGCCACCTCTAACAGACATTTTTTTCCGAGGGTCTCCAAACTTTTCAGACCGCATTAACTAACAAATATCAGTTCGGGGGCCAGAGTTTCTTCAAGGCATATCTTCGGTCTTATGGTCTCTTCCCCCCCCCCCCCCCCCCGCCCACAAACAAAAAATTCAAATTATTCTTCACGTATTCTATATCTATGGTTGAGCCCATGTGACCTTATTAAATTCGCCATCTTCACCACAGGATTCAATACACTGCTAATGTCCATATATTTATCACTCAAAGCTTGCTGATGAATAATAGAGTGCAGGAGCATTGGTTGTAGGATATCTTTTCTCATTCGCTTGTCCAACCAAGCATTTGTTTATGCCACTAATGTACTTTTCCTCATCAACAGTCAGGTAAATGAGGTTAGTCCAGTCCAAGTTATAAACAGCAAATGTTTTCTTCAACTCATTGAATATATCCTCTCCGGTAACAGTGCCAGTATATATAAAAAGTATGAGGGGGGTGCAAATCGAAAGTTTGTCCCCGGGTAAAAATTGGACCCCCCCCCCTTGAGACGATCATGGCTACGCCACTGAACAGTGCCATACATATTATGGAGGGAAGCCAGTTTCTTGTGTTATGTTCATGTCTTCATCCACACCTCTAATGAACACAAGCAGTTGCGAGGTGGAATAGCTGTCCAGCGACTCATCCATTGGAATTTAAAAAAAATAGTGAAACGTTCTTGCATTTTTCGCTATTTGAGTCACGATGTTTTCACCAATGCCTGCAACACGGTGGGCAAAGGTATTGCACCCAAAGCTACATTTTCAAATTATTTTGAATTTTCTGGGCAAAGTTCCTCAGCCACCTCTAACAGACATTTTTTTCCGAGGGTCTCCAAACTTTTCAGACCGCATTAACTAACAAATATCAGTTCGGGGGCCAGAGTTTCTTCAAGGCATATCTTCGGTCTTATGGTCTCTTCCCCCCCCCCCCCCCCCCCGCCCACAAACAAAAAATTCAAATTATTCTTCACGTATTCTATATCTATGGTTGAGCCCATGTGACCTTATTAAATTCGCCATCTTCACCACAGGATTCAATACACTGCTAATGTCCATATATTTATCACTCAAAGCTTGCTGATGAATAATAGAGTGCAGGAGCATTGGTTGTAGGATATCTTTTCTCATTCGCTTGTCCAACCAAGCATTTGTTTATGCCACTAATGTACTTTTCCTCATCAACAGTCAGGTAAATGAGGTTAGTCCAGTCCAAGTTATAAACAGCAAATGTTTTCTTCAACTCATTGAATATATCCTCTCCGGTAACAGTGCCAGTATATATAAAAAGTATGAGGGGGGTGCAAATCGAAAGTTTGTCCCCGGGTAAAAATTGGACCCCCCCCCCTTGAGACGATCATGGCTACGCCACTGAACAGTGCCATACATATTATGGAGGGAAGCCAGTTTCTTGTGTTATGTTCATGTCTTCATCCACACCTCTAATGAACACAAGCAGTTGCGAGGTGGAATAGCTGTCCAGCGACTCATCCATTGGAATTTAAAAAAAATAGTGAAACGTTCTTGCATTTTTCGCTATTTGAGTCACGATGTTTTCACCAATGCCTGCAACACGGTGGGCAAAGGTATTGCACCCAAAGCTACATTTTCAAATTATTTTGAATTTTCTGGGCAAAGTTCCTCAGCCACCTCTAACAGACATTTTTTTCCGAGGACAAAAAGATCTCCGCGGGCTGGATGAGAGGAGCTTGCGGGCCGCATCCGGCCCGCGGGCCGTAGTTTGGAGACCCCTGTTCTAGAGCAATTCCGTCCTCAGTTTATTATTTTTGTACAACCTCAACATAGCAGATAAAGTAGAAAAACAAACACATCAGCATTTGTTTTATACTGTTGACGTAAAAACATGGAAGCTGCCATAACATGGGTGCCCTAATAATACTTTTTAATTGGATGCTGGGGTTAGAACATTGTCTCTGAACGGAATCGTGTTCTTGAGAAAGAAAAAGTGGCATATTATTTTGTAATAATGGTAAGAGTTTTAACCACACATTGTATTACAAACATACTTTGGTAGGCGAGGAATACAATGGCACTAATAACTCTAAAAAAATTGAAAGTGGAGTTAAAACAGTTTGGTAATATGGAAGCTCTATGTATGGAACATGTTTTTTTTTACCACAACCTAATCACTTATTACCGAAAGTCTCGAGTTCAGACCCCGGACTCACGTTTTTAAGTGCCCACCCAGCTCTGATAGGTATCTAGCTCACGTTAATGTAACAGTGGCTGGGCATAGTGCTGACCACACTATCCCTTCACTGCAACAGGTAAACTCTACTTCTTCTGCCTCATAGACCGTAATGTTTGAAAGGGTACTAATAGGCTGTCGTTGATCTTTTTTTTGATGATGGTAAAGACCGCTACAATGTCCGGTGTTAACAGTCAAACGCTTTATTATTCGACCACGCCATCCCTTGACAATATAATGATAGCCTTCAAATTTTAAAACAATGTTTCCGTGATTTCAGCCAAACAAGTGCCAACAATACTTGTATTTGTTATGGAAGTCTAATATTTATTTCAGCAATTTTTGAAATAGTATTATATAAGTAAACATTTTTTTTTAAAATAAAACTGATACTCATAAATATCATGTTTATTACCATTAGATACTACGCGTGAAATGCGACCCCATGAAGAAGATGGAAAAGAATATTTTTTTCTTACAAGAGAGGAAATGGAAAATCAAATAGTAGCTCAAAAGTTTGTACACAAAACTGTAATCAATTTTAATTAAATTTCAACTAAGCTAGTGTATTTTTTTAAGATATGTGTGAATCCTGATGGCAATTAGCTTAATAGTTCTATGTTTTATTTATTATAAGAATGATTTTGTTGAGTATGTTTTATCTTGTAAAATACTACTTATATTGTTAACCATTGTTTTTTTTACTGTTACTTTTTCTTTACAAGCAAGACTTCAATTTATTCTGTGCTTGGTAAAGACTAAAAATCTTTTCTGATTCTTCTGTTATATCAATAGAAATTTACAATAGTCTTTCTCAAAAAATTAATTTCAAGGTTTGTTGAATATGGCGAGTACAAGGGTAATTTATATGGTACAAGTCTTGATTCTATAAAATCTGTGATACAACGAGGCAAAGTATGTCTGCTTGCACCTCACACTCAGGTAATGAGAAATCTTACTAAATAATCTTTTGAAAATGTTCTTGCGTGTATAAACACACACACACCTTCTTAATAGGAAAATATGGTTTTATTCAAATTCAGAACTTACATATATATTTTACTGTTGCACAAAATGAACCGTACATCAACAGTACATTAAAATTGATTTTCACATAAAAACGAAAATATAATACTAAATATTTACTGCAAATTAGTGTTTCTGCTGTTGCCTTAGAGACACCTTATAATTCGGAAATTAGCAGCTTCACGTTTAATACAGCAAACGTTGTTTTCTTGTATTTCCCATCTCCTTGCAGCTTAAGGAAGTTTTATTTTTGTCAGTGCTGGGCTAGAATTGCTCAATTTAAGCATTTTTAACAGTTAGGACCATAACAACATTCACAAGTTGACTATTGGGCCAGTAGATAGAAATTTTAAAAAATGTTCATAATAGTACGAAAAATGAAGCTTTTAAAAAAAAAAATTTGTTAGAGTATCTTACAACAACTACTAAGGCAGGCGATCTAAAGGAACTTGTGGATGACTTCAAAGACAACGTTTCGTGAAATATGGTCTCTCTCCAGTTTTGTTCGGACTGAGCTCAAGTCACGCTGGTAAAAAAGTCCGATTTTGTTGCGCAAGTGTTACGCATTGTATTGTGCACTGACATGTGTAGGCAACAAAAACCTTGCCTCCAAAATTGGAAGAAGAGTTAATGAATGGTTGTGCAACAAGACTAATGAAGAGTAATATGGATTGCACTTTTTGCATAATCTCTCGATGACAGACAATGAGACACTGCAAATAATAATGGGTTGTGTGAATAGGATGCGGGCCCGATTTCATCCACTTTTAAACAAAATTGCCAAAAGAGTGGAAGTTATCCTTTGGGCAACTGGTAAAGGAGGAGGAAATCTCGACTTTGAACAACACTTGCGATTAATGCATTTAACCATGCTTAGTCATGTTCTAACATGAATGTACCAAATCGTGTTCTTTGACAGAAGTTTCAAGGAGTTAAGACTGCTAGATCAATGTAGGAAATTTATCTACTGTCAATTGTGAACATATTTCTGCCAAATGGTTTCCGGCTAATTGAATTTTTTTTCTTCACTCACTCTATTTTATTTCTTCTATCATCCAAATGACTGCCGTAGTGAGGGAATCTTAATCCAGTAGGTTTATTGCTTAGTGGAGACATTTTTTTTTCTTTCATCTCAGGTTAATAAATTTTTCACTTGAACCTCTGCAGTCCAACTCATTTGATGCCACTAGCAGGCTCTCTATAATTTTATCTAATTGAAAAATCAGGATTCGTATTTCTTGTAGACACACCCTTCCCCACCTCTCCCCGCCCATCATAGAAAATACTTGTAGTAGTGCCCCACCCCCTCCGGAGAAAAATATCCGAAAGAAATCCTGGAATCTCCTGTCTTTATTATAACGTTACCGTTCCTATTTATTTTAAGGAAATGTTCATACAACAGGTTTGTTATGTGAAAATAGGACTTCTACATATTTTAAAATACTTTTAAATGTTCAGTTAAACAATTTTATTATTCTGTACCATTTAGTTTAATAGTTTTTTTTTAAATTTATATTTAAGGCACTAAAATTTATCAGAACCTCAGAGCTTAGACCTTTTATAATCTTCATTAAAGCTCCATGCTTGGAAAGAATGAAGTATACTCGATTGGAGAAACATGCACGAGCAACAACATCGGAAAAAACATTACCTTTTTCGGTTAGTTTTTTTTTTTTTTTAAATATAGTTGACAGATTCTTTTAGTTTACAAAAATATGATGATGCCCTTGGAGGCAGAACACAGTATTGAAAAAGTAGTTATTAAATAGGTTTATTTTTTTCCTATAAACATATTCCAACTTGTTGTTGATGTTGTTAAAATTACTGACATTTGTTTAATGAGTACAACATAGACAAGAGCATTAAATTTGTCAATAGACTGAAAGTGAGCACAATAATTTAAGTAAATTTTCCCCTTTAAAATGTAGTTTGCCAAGTTCTGTGAAGAAAATTAAGATTTCACTAGTTGTATAATGTTATAGTGAAAATGTAGATTTGTTGTTGAATTGCATATTATATATAATCAGTATTATTATTATTCCAGTTTGATGAGCTAAAAGATATAGTTGAAATGTCTCAAAAAATTGAAGAACGCTACTGCCACTTTTTTGATTATACCATTGTAAACGATGATCTGCATGCAGCAACAACTGAACTATTAACTATTGCTTCTCAAATTGAAAATGATGAGATGTGGGTACCAGTAGGATGGGCATATTGATTTTATTTGTTTTTATATAAAATTAGAATAATAAAGTTAAAGTGTGAATATTTGTAACTTTTTTTTACTTGTTTTTAATTTGATTATTAATTGATTATAATTTATTTCCACAATTTTTAAGCTATTAAGAAATTTTTATACCTTTTTTAATTGTATGGGGACGGCGATCATTAGAAGAGTTGCCGCTTAAATGGGTTGCCTTGTGCTAGTTACAATTATCTCCTGTCTTGTCTACATTAAACAACTAATATATCAGCATTTTAGTCAGTGTCAACTTTTTATTTACTTTCTCGTATATACGAAGTATAGAGAAAGTATTGTAATCGTGCACAAAAATAACATGAAATTTTGACAGTTTTCACCGTTTTACTCCTCAGTCCTTCATCACATCCGGAGTATAGAGGACTTATTTTAATCAGGCAAAAATTATAAATACAAATATATAAACGTTTTGGCGTTTTATGCGTTATCGAGTCGTAAAAACTGGACTTTGCAATTATGTCCGTGTGTCTGTGTGTGTAAAAGATCTAATTCTCTACCTTCTGTCAAATTTTGAGTAATTTCCGTTGACCGGAAGTACTAATTTACGCCATTTCCTATTTCTCAAAAAACGCATGTAAATTTTTAAAGTACTAATAATATCCCGCACTTTTATACACATTTTATTAGGTGTTCACTTGGTGTGGGACGGAGTGGTATAGCGGTAGAGAGCTGGACTGCTAACCCGTTAGTCTCGAGTTCGAATCTGAGTTCAAGTCAGTAGACCGTCCCTGGGTCCACCCAACTCTGATGGGTACCTAACTCCTGTTAGGGAAAGTAAAGGCGGCTGGGCATAGTGCTGACCACACTATCTCTTCATATGCCGAGGTAACAGAAACAAGTGAACTCTACTTTACTTGCCCCATAGACCGTCATTGGTGTGCAATTCTTTTTTTTTTACGAGATTCTATTATATTATAAAAAGTTTAAGTAATTAAAAATGGATAACAAATATTGTCTATGTCCTGAGTTGCCATCCCTCGTAATTTTATATTAGAATATTCGAGAAAGTTTATGGGAGATCACTCCCGGTTTATTCGTTTAAATTTCAACTAATAGGTTTACAAATAGACACCGTCCACGGCCAAAGAAAATTGGGTTCTACCTCCTGTTAGCTACACCCAACACAAAGCATTCTGCATCTAATTCTTAAATACGACTTATTCCTGGCCCATGCACTTGCAGGCACACCCCTCCATGGTCCACCGGAATCGGGTTTTGTGCAGGTCTCTTTATAGCGACCGTTTATTGTAAACCCAGCAGCCCTTCCCTCTGCTTCCTCCTTCTTTCTCCAGGATTGCCATGTTACAGGTCTTTTGGAGGTTAGAAAAGTCTAGAACAGGGGAAAATGTGAGTTGAGTCAACCCCGGGGTCTATGTATTGTTATCCAAAAGTCGAATGAGGGTAAAAAAGCGGAGTGAATGATTAGGGGCTATTGGGTAGCAACGAGCATAGCTCGTTTCGATTTGTGGATAAACATGAACTGAATAAAATTATTTGAACTGTGTACATACACTTGGTTGAGTTGAATGAAAACAGGTTGCAACAACAGGTAGTCAGTATTAAACAAGTAGAGCTATAATCATGTTAACGCAGGACGTTACCATCAATATACCACCATAGAAGTGTCGTCATTACAAGATGTTATCATAGGACCTTGCCATCACATGACCATTACAGGATTTGCCACCGTTTTTGAAATGCTAAATTTGATACCAGGTTACTTACTACAAATGACCTATTGTCTTACAAACAATTTGTATTCGGTACCACATGTAGGGCAGCCAACCTGTGAAAAGTGTGAGATGGCTAGTTAAAGCGTAACATTGGGGTATTATTTTAAAGCTTTAAAGGAGATGTGTAAACTATAGAGATAGGAGTTGGAAAGGGCCGTCTACATTGTGAACGAAAAAAAGGCACAGAAAAAAAAAAAAAAAAAAAGGCTTAAGAATTATTTTGATTTAATTGTTCGAAATCCCAAAAAAAAATTGTGTTTATTCCAGTTTGATGAGCTAAAAGATTGTGTTTTTATTTAAGGTAGCATATTTGTAAACTTTTAAAGCATTATGGTTTATAAAAATAACTAGCCATCGGTACCCGTTTCACGTGAATTATAGGCCTATATATTTTAATTTTTACTTGTTTGAGAAAAATTATTTATGAAACAGTTATTGGTCAAACGCAATGTGCTTTACTACACGCTGAACGATATTAGTGACAAAGCAAAGAAATAATTAATTAGCTAAAAATCCGACACATTTAACAGAACACAGGCACACACTGATTGACTTAAATGATTTTTTGCTATCGGTCATTCCTTGGTCGGCCTTGTCCATCCATATCATCAGCTTGTAATGAAATTGATAAATGTGGGCGGTAAAGATCGCAAAATGGCACTCTCCCGGATACCGCCCGTAAGAAATTTTTTTTTTCCGCTGAAAGTTTCATGGCACACGGATGAACTGTGTCAAACTACATCAGACTTATTTTTCATATACCGTACATCAGTAGTTCTCAAACTTTTTTTTATAAAAAGTAAGTGATCGCGACCCCAGTAGAATTAAAAAGTCGAAATTAGTAAGGAAATTAATAAGCACTAAAGTAAGATTTTCTTGTAGACTTTCAATATGAATTCTTTTTGGTAACAATTTTACATGCGATGGGTGAAATGGCATGCTATTAACTAGCCTCAACATTCGCGGTTGTTTTTGTTAACGCCAATCTCATGTCGTTTTCCACATTTATTTTACCTTATTGTTTTATTTTTAATCGGAGAAGTGTTGAAAATCTACTCTTGTAAAGATATGTAGACTCTAAAACAAATAAAAATCAAAAGGCAATTAATTTCACGTGTAAGTAGCTTTTTCATTTAACACGGTACATGGCACGGAATCATTACGCAACTTTAAGAATACATCTTGTAATTTAGCGGGAATGCTGGAAACATCAAGGGAAGCAGAAATGCAGATTATTCTTCTTTCAGGTCAATGCGACAGTTCGTTTTCGCTAGATTCAAGATGCCCAGAATTCTTTTTCGATTTGTATTTTCAATCAGATTCATTTACCACAATACAGAGTTTCTCAAACATGACAATATTTCCAATATTTATTTTTCTTCGCCTATTTTGCGTAGTAATTCCCCTGAAGCTTCAGCTTAAGCTTATGTTGGTGTTAGAATATATCTGCTAGGTATGCTACCTCCAACCACTCTTTGTTGTTAAAGTGTATCAAAAGGTCTTGTTTCCCTTGCACTTCCAAAAACAGCTTGATTTCATCTTTCAATTCAAAAACACCATTCACGACATTTAATTTTGACAGCCAGCGTACTGTAGTGTAGGAAAGCAGAACATCGTGATCTTTATTTATAAACAGACGGGCTCCAAATTTAATATAATTTACAACTATTATTAGTAATGGAGTCTAAAGATTGGATCATGCAGTGGATTCCCCTTGGTTAGGGAGCTAAATCTTTTCCTTTTTTTTTATGAAAGCCCTATTTTGACACAACCATAGATAGCGCACCATCCATACAAACCCCATGGTCTTTTTTCGACAAAAAAAAACAAACATGCAAAATACAATGATGTGCCTAAAATTAGCTTATAATTAACATTTCTAGAGGGTATTTAACTAAATTCATTACAAAAGTTGTGGTTGCTATGTAAATGAGGTTACAGTAATTTTACTTATTTTTGTTATAAACCACAATGCTTTTATAGTTTATAAATATGCTAAAAACAACAACCCACATCGATAAACACCCAAAATTTTGACAATTCTCAACAATTAAAATAAAAATATTTATAAAAAGTTTTTTGACACTTTTCTGTTTTTTTTTCCCGGTGACTTTTTTCCGTTCACCTTAATTTTTATCTTCAAAATGCAAGGTTTGATGAATTTTCTCCTATTGTGTGAGGATTTTTTGATTGGCTATTTCTAATACGACATCATATGTAACTTGGAATATTTATTTAATATTTAGAAATTAAATCTAAATTTAGAGTGATTGGCTACGCTAGGTAGACAAAGAATCTAGAATCTACTTATTTAATTAAATTCAATCACAAAATTAATGAAATTTAATTAGGCCTGCAAAATTTATACCTATATTTGATTGGTAATACACCAATAATTAAAAAAAATAAAAAATAGGCCTAATAATAAAAATTTAAATGTCTCTAAGATCTAGAATATAGCTCTAGATTCTAATCATTTTATTCAGCAAACGAAATTATTTGAAATTGAAATAGATTTTATGACTAGGCTTAGATCTACAAACTGCTACTTATTTTAAAAGTAGTCGATATTTTTGTTGTAAAAGGCTTTAAATAAATTACTTAGGCCTACCTACTATGTGTCTGATACTGGATTGAGTTTAGTTAAAATTAGAAGCAGATCAGTGATACTGATTTCCACTTCGTTTTCCCTGCTGGGCCCTGAGCGTAATATATTACATAAGAGATGCTATCTCTGGTAGATGTAAGAGCAGCAATCCATGTTACCTACAAAGAGATCATGTTTTATGATGGGTTAGAAACGATTGGGCTGGGTGGCCCTGAATCATCTTTGGTACTGATTACTAATTCATCTTTGGTCTCCACCCTGCTCGACCATGATGGTCGTAAATTACATAACACTTCTGCAGGACTAACAATGTTACCTACAAAGAGATGAAGTTTATGGTGGGCTAGAAACAGGTGGGGGCTGAGTATCATGTAGGTAAGACATTTTAAGGGGGAAGCATCAGTATATTGTGTCGGATCGATTGTAGGAAAAAAGTCACAGGTAAAAGAACACAGGAAAAAAAACAGAAAAAAGTCATAGGAACAAAAGTCACA
This sequence comes from Physella acuta, assembly GCF_028476545.2. Classification (NCBI taxonomy): domain Eukaryota; kingdom Metazoa; phylum Mollusca; class Gastropoda; family Physidae; genus Physella; species Physella acuta. Next base: position 356,695 of record NW_026732461.1, on the reverse strand, counting down.
GGAAAAAAAATATATATTTACATGGAATTCGTTAATACTTTTATGTATTAAATATGCAGAGAGTGCAAATTAACTTAGGATTAATTAAATGTAATGTAATGTTGTAGGTTGTATATGCATAGTAATTTGTATAATTCATCTAAAAATATTTAGTATGAAGTATGTAGATTGTAATTATGTTAAATATAATATTAATAGCATTTAAAAGTCACGATTTTCATCGTATTTTTTTGTTTTTAAATACCAACATCTGCCCTCAATTTATCGCAACAATAGTTTTCCTTAGTTCAAACATATTTATCACGCTATTTCGGAGACAACTGCTGTTTTTAGATCTCAACGTTATGTAATTAATGACCCTCATGGTACAGCAAGGAAGTGATCCGACGGTGAGCGGAAAAAGAGTCACAAGAAAAAAAAACACAGAAAAAAGTCAGTTTTTGCTAGGAAAAAAAGTCACAGAAAAAAGTCACAATGGAAAAATTTTATCGGAAAAAAAGTCTCAGAAATAGTCACAGAAAAAAAGTGACAAAAATCTGTTTAGAAATATTTTGATTTGTAAAATTTAGTATGTTTATTGTTGTGGGTTGTATTTTTTATAGCATAAATTATTTATAGACGTTAAAAGCATTATGGTTTATAACAATTGTAAGTAAAAATACTAACATAATTTACACAACAATCTCCTTTTGTTATGTATTTAGTTAAATACGCGGTAGAGAAGTTAATTATATAAGAAATTAAGGCACATCATTGTGTTTTGCATATGTTTTGCCGTAGGCTATTCTATGGTCGGCCTCTCCCCAGTAGGCATTGTCCGAACATATTGTGTATTGTTGATGTTTCGGCATCCTGTTTTGATCCCATGCTTTGTATTGTGTAATGAGCGTGATAAATGTGGGCAGTAAAGGTGGTTGTACTAAGCATGATTATTTTTGCGATGAGTTGAGGGCAGTAAGTCAGATGTTGGTATTTAAAAAAAACACGATGAAAACCGCGGACTTTGGAGCATTCTGTTAAATGCTACTAATATTATGTTTAACATAATTACAATCACACACTTCATCTATATATATAATTCTCTTTTGGGAGACGCTAGAAAACAAGCTGTAAGCGCGCTCCCTACCACCCCACCCCTTCAGAAAAAGTCACAGAAATAATCACAGAAAAAAGTTACAAAATTATTTTAAGAAATATTGTTGAAAATCGTAAAATTATGTGTATTATTATGGGATGTTTTTTTTTTTTTTTGGTAGCTTATTTAAAAACTTTAAAAGCATTTTAGTTTATATCAATAATAAGTAAAAATATTATAAATAAATGTACACAGCAATCTCAACTTGTTTTACGTATATATAGATAAATACGCGGTTATTAATTACAAAACAAATTTAGGCATTTTTTTTTTTTTTTTGCATTAGGCCATTCCCTGGACGACTTCTCCTCAGTCGGCCTTGTCCGACAATATTGCGCTTTGTTGATGTTTTGCGGCAATGCTTTTGTTCCGTGTCGGCTTTCTGGTTTGATCCTCTTGTTTATGAACGGGATAAATGTGGGCAGTAAAGGTGGTTGAAATAATCTATTCAAATAATCATATTAATATAATCATAACTATTGTTGCGATGAGTTGAGTGAAGCAAGCCAGGTGAACTACGTCTGTATACCACTTCTAACCTTCAAGAGAACACAATAAAAACAGAGATCGTCGTGTTAAATTATACTATGTCTAACAGTATAACATAATTACAACCTAAATTCTAAACATTTTTTTTCGTGTTATAAATATTACTATACGTATTCGACATACTCTCGACATTGCATTTATTTTATTTATAAGTTGATTTGCAATCTCGGAATATTTAATATATAAAAGTATTAACAAATTCCATGCAAAAATACATTTGTGACTTTTTTCCTGTAACTTTTTTTCCTTTGACTTTTTTCCTGTGACTTTTTTCCTACAAACTTTTTAGAGCCCTATGCAAATCTAAGTAAAACAGCCACTTCGTGCAAATTATTTTTATAAAATACATGTTCAACAATAGATTTTAAGTGACATTAATTTATTATCAATTGCATACAAACAAACATGAAGTTTAAGTAGATTACAAAATTAAAGTTTAATTTTTCGTTTAACATTTTCCTTAGTATCGAAGCGTTATCACATTCTTTCGAATGCTTTTGAAATCACGTAAGTGTTAAATAAATTCACTTTTTAAATGCGTTCTCCATTAGCCACAACAGTATTCTCATGGTGGCCCGAAGTAGTACCACTTAAGAATGTAACGTCACCATTGATTCAATGAGAAAGGGATTTCCTGAGGTCATATTCTTAGATAACGCTGCCTAGGTCAACTGAGAAATCGTTTGTACGGTCTCAAGAATGCTGGAAATAAAATTCATTCATGCTTCCGCATATCTTGCCATTCTAACGAGGCTATTGAACGATGGAACTAGGAGAAAAAGTAGAGTTGGATGAGTTCATACCAACGGCGCTATTCGTCTACAGAAAATCCAATGAAAGCACGGGCTACACCTCATTTGATTGGCAGAAAAGTAAAGGGTTCATGCGTTTGAAGGTTTATTTCATCATCTTCAACATGCAGGTTTGAAGAGGTTTCTGGCTTTGCAGTTAATAATGCGGCTTTATATAATGCGTTTCCTTGTTAAAAACTTCCTGTTCCATCAAGTCTGTCATTTGCAACCAGCTTCTTGCAACCAGCTTCATGCCGACGAAAGAACCCATGCTCTTTATTCTTTTTGGAGTAAGTAAAAAGGATATCGAATCCAGGTCATCTCGATCTTGAGTATACAGGCGGAAAGAATGATTTACAACTTTCTATTATGCAGAATAGACAAAATTTAATGAAATAAAACAAATCTTTTTGATGAATTGATTATTGAAAATTATTTTGCACGCCAAGTACCATAAATTGCCAATTAAGCGTACTTATTGGGATGAGGATTTTGTAATTCACTCAATTTCGAATTGAATGAAACACAAAAAATTTCAAGAAATTAAATTTTCTTGACAATACGAGTTCGAATGATAAAATGTTCGGTCAGTTGTGTGAAACGTTTTAGTAATTTTTTTCATCAATGGATGTCCATGATAAAATTCTTTGGCCATCATTTAGCTAAACAATTTACTAAGGAAAAAATCATAAAGTTGAGATGGCTACTGCTACACAATATTATCCAAAGATATCTGATGAGTAATATTTGATATCTGCATGTTTTGATTATGCTGGAGTAGATTTTTAAAAAAACGATGGTCACAACTATAGCGAATCGAAAACCATTGTGTTGCCATACCAGACACGATGGCTAAGTGAGAAATGCAAAAACAATTTGTTAGGAATTTCACTCCGAATCTGCCAGGCTGAACACAACTATTGCTGTGATTTTCTCCACATTTTTTTTTTGTTATAAATTTACCCAACGTGTCATGACGATTAAAATGAATTTTACTAAATATAAATATGTAATTATATTTATATGGGGTGAGCAGGTATTTATTAGCCTTTCTATTGCTGTCCTAAGTGATTGAGTATAGGACTGGATTGTTTTAGAGATTGCAGGACAGTTTTGGCATCTGTAAGAAATACGATTTGACTATTTGGTGATTCAGGGTGTTCTGACAGGAGGTTTGCTTCATGCTCTAAAGCTTGTTTTCTGCCCTAAAATTGTCGGATAGGCTGCCTGTGGCTACTGATTTTTCCAGGCTTTCTCCTCTTGGCCATTCAATAAGGACGACAGCCCCGCCATTTTTTTGTGGCATCTTCAGCTGAGCCATGTGCTTATTTGTTATTTTCTTCTTGATCATAGTCAATTGAGTCACTAATGGTTAAATGACAGTGGGAGATCCAAGGCGGGGAGATGTTTTGAGTTTTGATTGCTTCAGGAATGATGTTTTCGATTTCATATTTCTTTTTTAGATTCTTTGCTTCTTTGATGAAACTTGTTCTTTATAGTCTGTTTGATGGACTGGGCTTCTGGAGTTTGTGTTTTAGATTATGGTTTTCCAGTGCCTCTAGCTTTGTGTATTTAGAGGATTTTTATTCTCTTCTTTCTTCTATTGAGCTAAGAGCGGCTATTTCCTCCATTGCTTTTATAGGCGTTGTTTTCATGGCTCCTGTCATTATTCTCAAAACCAATGTTTGTCAATTTTGCTAATATTTGTTTTTGCTGCTAAGCCCCAAGCCGAAGCACCATATTCTAACGTAGGTCTCACATAGCTGGCGTAGTTTTTTTTCAGGATATGGTGATTTGCTCCCCAGTCTGTTCCTGCCAGTTTCCTCATTAGATTGAGTCTTTTAATCCCATTACTTTGTGTGTTTTCTATTTGTTTTTTCCAAGTAAGTCGTGTCAAAAGTGACTCCTAGTTATTTGGGGTGGTCATTTTTTTCTAGCCCTTGGTTTTCTAAGGTTAGTTTCATTTTTTGATGTTTAGTTGATAGGGTGGAGATTGAATAGGTTGTTTTCTTGGTACTATAAGATAAGCCCGTTTTCGGTCCATTTGCTGAGCTTGTCAAGTGTTTCCTGAAGACGAAATTTTGAAGTACTAATATATTCCTCTGTGCTGATTAGTGAAAGGTCGTCTGCAAACATTCTTCTTTTTACAAGCTTTTATTTAACTCACTTCCTCGTCAGTCTGTCGTCAGTCGTCAGTCTAGACGGAAACGCAGGAGTGAAAATTCGGACAGTTCTACTTTACCGATACGATTCAAAGTTAGCACGTGGGTCAAGACATGAAGACAATGCAATCTGAAACTAAATTTGACTTAATTGGATGCCTAATTAATTTTTTATGAATTAATTAAAATTTGGACCGAATTAGTAGGCATGTCTAGCCAACCACACCACACGCGTCATCACCTTCAATAGCAGCGCCATCACGTAATGGCTGCGTTCAAAAACCATTGCGCGCCTACTGAACGTGATGTTCAGTAGGCGCGCAATGGTTTTTAGTCATGTAACTCTATTGTAAATAAAACATGTAAAGTACTGAAAAAAAAAATTCATAAAAAACGTTTTAATAACAAGCTTTTATGTAACGATGCACTAAAAAGTAGAAAATAAATTATAGACTACTATTTAAATAAGTATAAAGAAAAGCGTGGGTGTCTTCCTTAACATTAGTAAAGGTATCCAATAGATACTAAAGTGACCCACGCTTTTCTTTATAGTTATTTAAATAGTAGTCTATAATTTATTTTCTACTTTTTAGTGCATCGTTACATAAAAGCTTGTTATTAAAACGTTTTTTATGAATTTTTTACTCTCCTTGTGATGTTTTCATTTAAGTCATTTATATAAATGAGAAAGAGAGTACGAGACAAGACTCCATTTTTTATAGTTACAGTGTGACTTCTTTTTCCTTGCATGGAGACTGATGCTTTTCGGTTGTTTAGGTAACCTTTGATCCAGTTTAGCATGTTATGAGATACTTGATGGTTTATTAGCTTTAGAATTAAACCTTGCTCCCAGACCTTGTCAAAGGCTTTTTCAAAGTCGACCCACACTATTGAGGTTGGTTTTTTTCTTGAAAGCCATCTTCTATTTCCTGATTAATGAAGGTGATTTGGTCTTCAGTAGATCTGCACTTCTTGAAGCCTGTCTGTCCGTCTGCTAGTAGATTGTTCGATTCTAGAAACCAGGTAATTCTGTTGTTTACTACTCTTTCCATCAGTTTACAAACGCAGCTTGTTAAATTTATTGGGCGATAGCATCGACTTTGTTCTGGGTTTTCCTATTTTGAGAATAGGTATCAGGATTGCTTTTTTCCATATTTTTAAGATTTTCCCAGATTTCCAGCTTGCATTAAATAACGCATATCATTTGAGATTTTGTCATGGCCTGGAGCTTGCTTAAGTTTGAGGAGCTTCCAATGATGTCAAATGCAATACAATGACGGATATAAAAATCGTAATTCAAACACATACAATATTTTTTTCTCTTTAAAGTTTTTATTTTCTTTATACTAAAATGGACAAAGTATCCAAAAGTGCAAGAAACCCATCATGACGAAAAACAAGAAATTTTGTGATTTTTTTCCGCGCATATCCCCTTAACAACTATTAACATTTGAAATATGTTAAATAATTTTTTTAATCCGTGCTGTCTATTCTTAATTCTACAATAGTAGTAAATATGGAGCCGTTAACACCCCTCTGTTTTAATAACTGTGCAAAGACATGAATTCGGATCACAAGGTTGCTCTTTTCTACATTACAATACATGGGCTGTAATAAGGAAATGGTGTGGAAAAAAAAAACGAAAAAAAAAACATCTTTTTAATTGTAAGCCTTTTTAAAAATTTATTTGTGTATATGTTACGGTCTAAGCCCGAAGTCGGCCAATGCTAGGATTGGCCGGCCAATCCGCGCATTGGCCAATATCGTCTCCCATAGGTCGGTCAAAGTCCGAAACTTTGCTTGATTTCGGCCTTTGGCCGGCCAGTCCGCGGACTGGCCATGGTGGACCGGCCAAAGTCTTAACTAGAAGATCATCTGGCTAGGGACGACCGGCCAAAGTCCGAATTAGAAAATCATGAGCAGATTTTTTTTTTATGCCGTAAGGATCATGAAATTAAGTCTTATTGATTATTTATTAAAGTAAATGACAGAAACATTCAAATTTTTTTTGTACTATAGTCTCAATCTATCAATTTCATCATTTGTTACAACAAGTTGAACTTTTATGGCATTTAGAATTACATTGCAGCTTGTTATTTTTACACTTGCAGCGATTTGTTGTGCACTTAGTTGTGCAATTGCAGCGAGTGTAGCCTTGGCCCCCAGTCAATGATTGTGAAGATGCGATGGTTCGTAGTGATTTTTCCTCAGTGCCAGCTGACGACAATAAGAGCAGTTTGTCGTGAAGAATTGAAAACTCACTGCTAGCATAGTTGTTTTAGAACACCATGTTCCGATCCTAATTTGTAGAAACCGCCCTCGACGCTCATGACAACTGCAATCACGCTTCTGGAAAACGGATGCGTACATTGTCACCCACTTCACCATCTTTAAATTTTGTATTTGATGTTTTAAGCATCTTAGCACCTTGAGTTTGCAAGCCAGTATGAGCTGCTGATCTGTGTTCCATGATGTCTTGATTGTTGTGACACAATCTGTAGGTAATGTTCCCTCCGTACCCTTCGTCTGCTTCATTCGGTATTCCACAAATAGCATGGACATCGTTGCCACAGGATCCAAAAGAATGAGCTGCACTACAATATTTTTCACAAACTATACAGAATCTGTTGCCCACATTATTGTCACGCAACCTGGTCTGGGCGTTCCGCCACGGCAGGAGATGTGTTAGCTGTCGTTGCATTTATGGCAACCTCCATATCTTGTTCAATGTTCTCAAGATCTTCCTCAGTAACTATTTTATCGAGAGCCCATATATGGAAACTAACATGGATTTACATTTTTTTCTTTTGACAGCCATCTGCTATGTCTGTCTCATGGTCTTGAATGCTATAAAAACAAGAGCTAAACAATACGTTACTCTCAATGAAAACGCACCCAGAATAATGAAAATACGATCACAACTTAGTCTAAATAGAACATTGGCCAGGACATCCCGGCCATTGCGCGCATTGGCCGGCCAATGTACAAAATACGCTGTCAAGTTTAAGGGCTTCGGACTTTGGCCAGTACGTCCCGGCCAGTGCGCGCATTGGCCGGCCAATATACGAAATACGATCTTAGTGCTGTTCTTCGGGCTTTAGCCAAGAGAGCCGACAATTCGCGGATTGATTATTTATTAAGGTACTTAAGGGAAAATATTTGCATTTACCAGTTACTGAAAATTGGTTGCCATGGCAACGCCGGCCATCTTGGAAAAAACTTTTCTGGAGCTAAAAGTATTACTTTCAGCTGGCTAGTTTTTGTACAATTATTTTTTTCAAATTTTCAGTTGATTTTTTTATGGTGAACTTTAGAATTAATTTCAATGAAATTTCGCCATACCAAATTTTGAAAATTAAAAAAATAATTTCTAAAGTGCTTTTGGTTACAAAAAACTAGCTGTGTGCAATGAAGATCTAGAAAATCTGTTCACCCATTGTACTAACGTAATCTTTATCCATGGTGTGAAGTAAACAAATATAGAACAGCCGAAAGGACTTGCACTAAAAATGGTTGCTCACAAATACTAAAGAACATTCATGTGTTTTAGTTAACCACTTGCTGGACTAGCATCTGATGTACATCTTATGAATGTATATCAGAATAAAGTCTATCGCTTTACTTGCTCCGAACCAATTCCTTTATTCTCCAGCGAGGAACAGGGTGTAAGCTTTGGTCTGATCCCTACCAGCGCAGATCTTCCCAGCTTGGTTGAACCTACCAGGTTTACACTTCCGCTGGCAAAGCTCTGGGGGTGGCCTTGACTAGGCTTAAACACCGGATGGCAGGATGAAGAATGGAAGCTATTATTACCTGAAAACTGCTAGTTCAATTTCAAACGCCCTGAGGACGAGGTCTACCCAATATACTGCAATTTATACTCGAAATGAAGCTGAATGTGCAAAATGAAAGCAAGAGAAATATTTTCAGGAAAGACAAAGTAACAGTACACTGCCTGATTCCCAGGAACAATATACACCAATAGATTCTATGGATAGAATGTGCTGCTATCATCCGGAGCGAAAAGACAGCCGATCATACGCTATTCTCAACGACACTGTCGTTGAGTGGCTTATCAAGTGTCGGTATATAATAACGCTATAGATTTTTTCTCTTTTGATTCTGTCGTTGAGACTCTAATTATAGTTATAAACTGTAAAAACTAGCTAACGGAATAAAACCATTTCGATTAATTAATCGCTTAAAATATTTAATATAAGAAAAATTAAACAACCATTCATTTTACAGAGCTAATAATAATTAATATTATAAAAATGTATCTTCTGTCTTTAAAATTGAAAATTAAATTATTTTTAGCAATATAAATTAATACAGTGGATTGCTGAATTTAATTGTGATCACAGTTATGATTAATTTTAGAGATTATATGATTAATTTATGCACAATTAGAATTACAGAATATTGATTATTCGGTATAGAAAACATTAGGGTAGAGATTACTAAACGATATAATATAGGATTATGTAATATAGAATATATTAGTATATTATTATAGAATCTAGGCTATACAACAAAAAATACATGATATGATTGCAAAATAGAAAAAATACATAATATAAAGGCCCATTTTGTAATCGAATTTAAGACTCATTTCGTTTACAATATGTTATTACAAATATACAATTGTAGAATACGTAATAGCTATTTTTATCGAATTTATACATAGAATGTGCTATATAATCTTAAGAACATGATTATGTAGTGGCGTAGGTACAAGGTGTGCCAAGGGGCTATACCCCCCCCCCCGATATATATATATATATATATATATATATATATATATATATATATATATATATATATATATATATATATATATATATATATATATATATATATATATATATATATATATATATATATATATATATATATATATATATATATATATATATATATATATATATATATATATATATATATATATGCATATATACATATGTAGAATTATGTATATTTCTCTCTATGTATATATATAATGAAGTTTCGCTTGTTTGTTTGTGGGTTTGTTTATGTCCTCTATGCAGCACTACACCTTTCATCCTATGGCCATGCAACTTAAGTTAAGAATACCACTGGATATATTTCACAAGCACGGTGCCCCAGCAGGGCGCAAATCGATTCTTCACTATATAGTAGATTGCGGTTTAATCCCGTTCATCCGCTCGCCATAAAACTTCAGGGGAGGTTACAGTAAGAAATTCTTTTTTTTTTATTTTAACAGGGCGGCGCTCCTGGAGGGTGCAATTTTTCTCTACACAGTTTGTAAAAAACAAAACGGATGCTGTTTGACATCGTTCATCTGAGTGCCGTTAAACTTTCGAGAGTTAATGAAAACACTCACGAGAAGGTTTCTGCGAAAACAAAAATTAAAATTTATTATGGGCGTTTCCCTAGAGGGTGCGATTTTTGTTAATAAATGGCTTGGCACCCGAAAATCAAGGGCGGCGATATTAAAACTTGAGCCTTCTGCATGGGGGCTAAGGTAAAAAAGCAACAACAGGCGCAGCCGCCGGCGCCCCGGATATTACGTAACCCGAAGCGCCCCGTGCTACCATGTGAACACTACGACGCCTACGTTCGTTTTTTTTTTTAATTTATACACTAAAGACACGATGGTCAACAATAATTTGACTATATGGAATCAGGCGCGTCTGCCGGCGCCCCGGCAGGATGCGATTTGGCGCCCTGGGATATCCTAAGGTTGTGTTAAAGAGCACTCTACAATATCGACTCTGTGGCACAGGACATTCGATGACAATTCGTTTGACCCGGTGCGCCCCCCTGGCTTCGGGAGGAACACTATGAGTTTTAAAAGAGCGCCCTACAGTAGGGAAACTTTTGTCTACAGCACCACTGGCGTGTGGTCTAGCGCCTCTGTGTGGGTCCCTCATAAACAGTATTGCGCCTACGTTCGTTTTAAAGAGTGCGATACATTATGGATACAATGGGCTACTGTGTGCGGTAGAATTTGCGCCTCAACAACTATGATGAAAGCAATATAACACCGGCTTTGATTACATTTAAATTGTTTAGATTTAGAAATCAATGTCAAGCGTAAAAAAAAACGTGATTGCTAATGTAATTATGGAATCCTCTTAAAATATTGCGTCAGTCGGTCTTCTGAGACCGCAGCAACGCGCGGGACGGGTACGCTGGTTTAATATATATTTCTTCTATATAAATAATTCTCTTCATGGATACCATAGAAAACACCAAGCGGTAAGCGCCCCTTGCAGCCCCCTCTCTTTCTCTCTATCCCTACCACCCCGATCCCTACATGGTCTGGTGAGCTGTGGTTCAAGCTAAATGTTTACAATCGTAGAGCCGGGTTTAGTGACAGCTATTAGGGGCAGATAATTTAGTTTGAAACGATTTTAAACTTAGTGGAGGTAACTCAGAGGGGGCTGCTTTCACTGGGGGGGGGGGGGGTAGGGTTTGTGTGAAAGGAGGGTGGGGAGGGGGAGGTTATCGTCCTTAACGAGCTACTGATAGTGTTTTAAAGCAAATATTTTCAGTGGCAGCATTGTTACTGTCGAATTCACAAATTATGAATTACTGAAAAGTAGAAAATGAAACAACTAAATAGCGGCGTATGATAGCGGCTCGTAAAATATAAAACACAATGTAAATAAGGAAAATAATAATATGTAACATGGATTCCTGAAATTTTGCCCTGTTTTAATTTTTAACGTTGGGATCCTCCATCAACATCCATACTCTCCTTTAGTATGTTCAGGCTTTTTTTTCATTTATGGGAAGGGGTGATCGGAAAGTGTGACGACACATTTTTGCTTTCATCCGTTATTTCGGGCTTTAAAAGGTTGCTTTTGGTATTAATTCATTTATTAACTCAATGTTTATCGAGGTCAGTACATATTATAATAAACCGGGAGTGATCTCCCCTAAACTTTCTCGAATATTCTAATATAACACTACCGGGAATGGCAACTCGAGAAATAGACATGATTTTTAATCCACTTTAAATACTTAAACTTTTTAAAATAGAATAAAAACCTTGTAGAAAAAAAGAATTGCACACCAAGTGAACGCCAAATAAAGATGTGCATAATAGTGCGCAACATTATTAGTACTTTATAAATTTACGTGCGTTTTTTGAGAAATCGGAAATAGCGTAAATTAGTACTTCCTGTCAACGGAATTTACTCAAAATTTGACAGAAGGCAGAGAATTAGATCTTTTACTTATATGTGAAATTTCATTTATCTATCTGAAATAGTACTCAAGTTATAGGCTTTTGAAAAATTCAAAGTAGAAAAAGTACCACTTTCGGTTATCGGAAATCGCTCAAAATTTTATACGGATCTACGATTTTGATAAAATACTTATATATGAAATTTCATCAACCTAGCTGTAACGGTACTCAAGTAATCGTGTTTACACACAGACACACACAAACACACAGACATACGGACAAGATTGCAAAATTATGTTTTTCCGTATCAGTGAGGTGTAAAACGTCGAGATTTGTAAAAAAAAATCTCGATTTTTTTTTGCACGATTACAAGACTTTCTCTATACTTCGTATATACGAGAAAGTAAAAATGCAGTTTTAGGGGAACGGCGGAGGGGGTTATGTGTTGAGGTGTAGGTATGTAGCCGGGATATAGCCAATATTTGGCCAAGATCTAGCCAATGTTGGGCCAATATGTAGCCGGGATATAGCCAATATTGTGCCAACATTGCGCCAACATCATGCCGAGTTTCACTACCAATGTTTCGCCAAGGTTAAGCCAATGTTGCACCAAGATATAGCCAATATTGGTAACCAATGTTTAGCCAATATTGGGCCAATATATGTGTGCTGACTGGGTGGTGGTGGGGGGGGGGGGGGGAGAAGCGAAGATCTGGCTTTTTGTGAAAATGTGTTACAATTAGAGAAGGGGGGTTGGGTGCAAAATCGTCTGAAGAGTGAGTCGTCGTTAATGGGTGACCACTTTATGATTGTGTATTGACGTCACCATCATTTTGGGCGGTGGCTTTATGTGACGATATGTAACGAGAAAAAAGAGGGTTGAGTTAATGGCGTAGCATTTATTTTGCATTTTTTAAGGATACAAATAATAAAAACACTGCTTATTGTGTTTTACATGTGTGACGACATTGTGTTAAACCAAATGTATTGAATAGTTGGACTTACAGATTATTAGTTCTCTCCTCCCCCCCCCCCCTGAAGCAATTATCCCCTGTCATTTACCCCCCGCCAAGGAGGACATCCCCCCCCACGGACACACCTCTTAAGGTACAGCTGGGGTTAGGGTTATGGTTAGGGTTACGGCTAGGGTTAGGGTTAGGGCTAGGGTTAGAGTTAGGGTTAGCGTTCTGGCCAAGGTTAGGATTATGGTTAGGGTTACGGCTAGGGTTAGTGTTAGGGCTAGGGTTAGAGTTAGGGTTAGCGTTCTGGCCAAGGTTAGGATTATGGTTAGGGTTACGGCTAGGGTTAGCGTTAGGGCTAGGGTTAGAGTTAGGGTTAGCGTTCTGGCCAAGGTTAGGATTATGGTTAGGGTTACGGCTAGGGTTAGTGTTAGGGCTAGGGTTAGAGTTAGGGTTAGCGTTCTGGCCAAGGTTAGGATTATGGTTAGGGTTACGGCTAGGGTTAGTGTTAGGGCTAGGGTTAGAGTTAGGGTTAGCGTTCTGGCCAAGGTTAGGATTATGGTTAGGGTTACGGCTAGGGTTAGGGTTAGCGTTAGGGCTAGGTTAGAGTTAGGGCTAGAGTTAGTGTTATGGTCAGGGTTAGGATTAAGGCTAGGATTAGGGTTAGTGTTATGGTCAAGGTTAGGCTGAAACCTAAGTCTAGAGTTGGTTTTGGTTATGTGTTAAGTTTTAGGCTGAGGTGAATGCTTAGGGTTTGGTCATTTTTTTATCGATTAGGATTAAGGAAATACATAGGTATAGAGTTTGAGTTGGGATCATAACTTGAGGCCGGGGGGGGGGGGGGATTCTCCAGGGGGGTTATTGACAAGGGGTAATTGCCCCGGGGGGTAAATACGGGAGGGGGGGTCTCCTCCGGGGGGGGGGGGGGTAATTGACGGGGTGGGGGTAATGTCATGTAGCCAGGTCCACTATAAGAAAGCCAAGATTCCAAACTTTGTAGCCTTATGTAGGTAATCTAATCTCATACAAGTTCTTGAAAGCAACATCAAAGACGAGAAATAAGAAGAGCCATCGTTGTCGGCTTATTTAACAGGGAAGTCTTAGTCTAAATCAATCCACGACAATGTCTTTAAGACAATAAACCTTAACTTTGCTTGAAATAACAATATCGTTCTTCATTCAGTCAAACTCAACATTATGGCTTCACTGAACTTTGTCATTGAAATGCATGTGTAGTTTGAAATGTGTGACTGTTAAAATTGTACAGTTGATACCGAATATATCCAGCCTTTTTCTTCTTCGTTCAGTTGCTTTTCTTTCTGGATTTCTTTTATCTTTTGTCAATCCAAAAACAAGTGTTGTATCCCCAAGATAGGTTGCTATCCCCAACTATAGAGCCTCATCTACACGGGAGATTGAACTCAGGACTTCTCGGTTTAGCAACCTCGAACTTTACAAGTTCTTGATTTTGATATTGGCGTGTCAGTTTTCTTCTTTATTTAGTCGACATCTAAAGTTAAACAAAAACAGTTGCCTAGCTCAGCAAAAGTCAATGTAGGCCAATTATGCCCAGTGTAGCAATTAGCAACATCAAAGTTGATTTGGATTCCATGCAACACTCATTCCATACTTCTCTAGTGTGGAGGTCTTTATTATTAATATTATCCTGTTTGTTTGATACTTTTCTTTAACTTAATAATAATAAACATAGGCACTTTTTGCCTGGAGTACAAACTGGGTCACAGTATTCTCTGGTAAACAATTAAGTTCTTTTCCAAATAAGTGCTCAGCTAATAGAAACAGCATTCCTAGATTTTTTTTTTTTTTTTTTTTTTTTTTTAAAGGGCTTCAGCTGTTTTAATGTCAACTTGTGCTGGGAATACTGTAACTACATACAACCCTTTTCAGCTTTCAATCACTTGCATCTTATGTACAAAGTAAGAAAAAAAAATACATCAAATTTTGAGAAATAATTTATTTATCAAACCTGACAATTGCATATAATTATAAAGCCAAACATTAATATATCAAGATTATTGCAATTATCACCATTTGCAGATTCTTGTTTAACTAGGGTAGATGGAAGTATTAGTTGCCTTTTACATCACTTTTCACTTCCTGAAACAAAACAAAATGATTTTCTTAATCATCCATCTGAAATAATAAAATTAGCAAAAAAAAATAATAATCTTTAGTTTAAATTAGTTTAATACATCAAAACAAAACAAGAAAAAAGTGATTGAATGAGATGAATCATGGCATAGATATCTATAAAATTTTGCTTTAGTGATAAAGGGGGAAAAATTTAAGTTATTTTAAGAGAAACATAAGATAGAGAAATAAACTATTAGGCCTAATTTAAATAATTTAATTCCTTTCTCCCAAAACACTACATGTAACCTTAAAAAAAGAAAACTTAAAATTTATCAATATTTACCTTGTGTATAAATTCTTCTGTACATCTACTGTATCAGCTTGACGCTCATTAGGTAAGCCTAGTTCCTGTTGAGCAGTTAAGACAGATTAAGTAAATAATTCAAATTTGTAAGACAAACCACTAAATGATAATGTTATATATATATATATATATATATATATATATATATATATATATATATATATATATATATATATATATATATATATATATATATATATATATCCTTCCTGCAAATCAGCATATTTTGCAAAACAAATATTTTAAAAAAATACATATTGTATCAATCTTCACCACTGACTTGGTTTTACTAGGTAAAATACTTTTTAAATACAATATTTATACAAATAAAAATCTATCTCAATCAACATGTTCAAAATAAACCAAAGCAAACTTGTGATAACTTACCTGATTAATGTTTGAGAGGATTCACCCAGTTCTCGCCACTGAAGCAGATTAGATGCGTGTGTTATAATACTTGTGATATACTGATTGCAATTTTTTGCACTTTTAGTCCTGGAGATCTATGTTGTAGGCATAGACTGTTAAACCTGGATAGTAATATTATAGAAGTATATTATATCTAGTATAATATAAATATTTTAAAATATAAATAACACTAAATTATATTTATGATCATTGGAAATAAAAATGGTACAATCAAGTTATAAAAAACAAATTATAAAATTTAAAGCAGCTTATCAATAATTGTCATACCTTTTCCTGCTTTTATGTCAAATGTAAGAGGTAATAGAGAAAGAACATCTTGTGTCATTTAGTATGCTGTAGTCAGATCTTCCCTTTTTTTTGGGTGAACCTGTAAAAGAGAAATTACAACATGGATAAACACAATGAATTTCATATCTAATCCTCAACAAGTTACCCACCCCAATCCTAACCTCATTTTTTAAAACCAATTTCTAAATATGTTTTCAGAACAAATTTATGTTAAGTCTACCTATTTTTATGTTCAGAATACTAATATTTATCAAAACTACCTCCAGTTTAAATTCAAGATACCTTTATAAAAAGTTATTATGACTTTAACTTTGTGTAGTTGTTATTTAGGCTATTTGTTTATATTATTTAAATTAATATTTCATGCCTTGTTTTAAAAAGATCTACAAGTCTACTTTTGATTTTATGGTATAATCTGATAAAAAATTAGGCTGCTTCATCTGAAAACTAAGGTCAATGCAAAGACTCCCAAATTAACGATAAGTAGGTTTGTATAGATATTGTATATAATTACTAGCCCAATAGTATTACTCTACGACCAATATATAGGACTTAATGTATCAGACCTAATTCCTATAATTAGGCCTACTAATCATTAAATAATTAATAGATCTAACAATTATGGGCCTTAGCTGACATAGAGAGCTGAATACTTAACTAAACATTTTTAAAAATTATGGTAAGCTAAGTGAGTTGAATTATTTTATTTAGATAGGCCTAGGCTATAATATACTCTATAGTAGTCTATAGTTAAGTGATAGCCGCAGAGTAGCGTATATCATAATAATTTCAAATGAAATCTATAAGCAACATTAAGCCTCTGCCTTGTTGCCTAATTAAAAACTAAAGCCTATTAAGCCTTTTCCTAATAAGCCTTTGGCCTAATTTAAATAACAGCCTATATAATATATAAATAGGCTAAACTACTCGTAAGACCTAATAATAGACTAATGACTAAGAGAGTGCTAGGCCCCTTTCCGATATTATATAATAAATGCTTGATCGATATCATAATCTAACACTGATTACATTAATTTACATAAGGCCATAACATCTTAACTCTAATGGCTAATACTTTTTCTACTAATAAAATAGGCTAGGTCTGGTTTTAACTTAGGCCTAATAGTAATTAGTAATTATAATAAAGTAGGCCATTTTATGACATTTATAAAATTTTTAGTAGATGGCCGAGCCTTAAATTTAAATACTAAAATAGATTTAGCATACTATGCCTATTGTTGGTCTAATTAATAATTTATTTTTCATTTAGAATTTTAGATCTCCAAAACATAGGCCTAGGTCCTAAATAAATTATTTTTATTTTATTGAGCCCGCCTTAATGTATAAGTCAAGTATAAGATGTGATCTGTTTTTTTTTTAATAAAAATAACCCTACACAATACTATGGATTTATCTAATATCTAGTACTACTTTAGGCCTATTTAATTATTTATTAGTAGGCTGAATAAAATCTAAAGCTATACTTTATTACTATATTGGCCTATTATTCTATAATTTATGTTTTCTTTCAATACATAGTAGGTCCTGTGGTACCTCAACATTCTAGTGCCTCGACATACCAGATTTTTTAAATACGAGCAGTTGAGCGAGTAATATTTCGCTTTGAGTTACGCGCAAAATTTGAGATACCATATTTCACAGTTTATGGAAAAGAAATACCCCCAAAAAGATGCAAATGATTATTTATCGCAGCTATTTAATTATAATAATAAGCGTCTTACTCATATTTGCAGCATTATGAAAGGGAGAAAGAAATAAACTTCCTAAACAAGTTTTATTTTAAGCTACCAGCACATGAAAGTGACTTAAATTAAGCATGGCAAAAAAGAAGAGAAAAGCTGTCAAGAAAATTAAGCTACTGTAGGCCCTAATAATTTTATGTTTAAGTCTTAATAAGTGCAACAATGCTCAGTGAATTTTAGCCATTAATGGCATTAAGTTTATGAATAATGTGTACTTTTGTGTAGCTTTAGTATATTTTTAGACCTAAGCCTAAGCTTGTAGTAGATATAGATCTACAAACAATTTGAAATAGAAGAGATTTAAAATTGAATAGATCCTAAAGGACAGATATGCCACGGAAATAATTATCTTTCTATACTACTAATAAAATACTATCTAGTCAATCTAGACTAGCTTAGCTAGTGCTACTGAAAAATTACTAGACTAGATCTAGATCTAGATCTAGCTAACTAGCTAGATTCTATCATTTACTTTCGACGCACTAGGCATACTTTTAACTTTTTCTCTCTAGATAATAATGTAGATTTCTAGATCTAGATCTAGATCTAAATGTAAATCTAGATCTTGTAGATTTACGTAGGTTTTACATCTGTGTAAATCGTTGATCAAGTAGATCTAGTCTAGATCTAGATCTGGACTAGCTCTCGTCAAAAAAAATGGCTGGAATATTAGCTTCAAAACACCTACAGTTTATGCTTTCCTAATTGTGGAGAGCATGTTTAATTATTGTTTTATTTTCAACGACAGTGTTGACTGAGAAACCACCAAAGGGTTTTATTCTCAACGACAAAGTCGGAGAGAGGCTCAACGATTCTGTCGTTGAGATGATCCGCATGGGGTGGAAAAGACAACAAACCAGACGCTTCCGCTAGCGACAGCATTAGAGTTAGAGTGACATCAGTATCCGCTGAGCATTATGGCGGCCAATTAAGAACAAACCACTATATTCAATGTTAAACCAAAGTAGGGGACGCATTTTGGCTCCCGAGCGCGCAACAGAAAACAAGTTAATAAAAAGTCTAGTGACAATTTAAGCGCAATTTCCATATGTTATCCATAATTTTTAATTTTTAATTTTTTGTAAATATCATCCTATAAATATAAAACTCCTACACGATGCTCAGGTTAAAATATATTTTTAAAAATTTTGTGACCGAACGAAAGGATATTTTTGAAAACTTTCTTTGGCAATATTGTTCTAAATTATGGCAGGAATCGATTGGTACATGTTTCAAGTCGCTAAGTGGTCTGGTTGCCGAGATATGGAACAAAAACTGCATTTGTTCGAGGTTTTTTGGCTTTTCCTGGAAATCCAGGAAGGAATTCCGGGAATTTTTTTGGCCAACGATCATCCTTGGAACTTGCTTAACATATTTGCTTTGGAACTAGTCCTCGATATTGCTTCGTTGAGGAGGAGATACGACTTAAAGGCTGCGGACACACATCCACACATCCATACATCCATCCAGAACTGACGCATTTTTTTTTTGCCAGTATGGAAATTGCGCTAAAAAGGAAGTCGTCGATGTGTGTACCTCATTTTTATCATAATACAGTAGACATATTAGTATACCTAGTGTGTAGTTGTTCAGTTTAGATTCTAATATAGGAATAAAGGAATTAAAACATACATACTTCACACTAAATATTTTCGTGTGTTATAAATATTATTATACGCATACAACAACGCACATTACATTAACTTTAGTTGATTTGAACTTTCTAAATGTTGAATTGACCGGTCCATAAAGACCAATGTCTGGCTGCCAAGATGGCTGCCAAAAAAAAAAAAAAAAAAATCCTTGTTTGCGCTAGCCTTCTCCATGACAATCAAAGAACAAAACCAAAGACAGTCGGCGTCATCGGCCATGGAATGTTCAAAAGATTTAGGCGCGTTACATATTCTGCAATGTTATATTTGTAATAACATATTGTAAACGTAATGCGACTTAAATTCGATTAAAAAATGAGCCTTTATAATGTATTTTATTTTTATTTTGCAATCATATTATGTATTTCTTACTGTATAGACTAGATTCTAAAATAATATACTAATATTTTCTATATTCCACAATCCTACATCTCTTCCCTATTGTTTTCTATGCTGAATAAATCTAAATTGCGTATAAATTAATCATTATGATTAGTTTTTCAAAATACAATTTTGTTGACTATGACATTATTAGATTGTTACAATAGGATGAGTTACTGCTAATATTAGAAATTCTAGTTATGTGTATTATTAACTTTTCAAAATTAAATAATAAGTTGTTCTTATGTTATTTTACAGTCTAACAATTCCTGCAATGAATGCCGAAAAAGCTGGTTTTGACTGCAAACAAGAAACAAGAAATATTACTGTCCTTACATTACTTGCTTGTCTACATCTACACATCCAGAAAAGATATGCCACAATTAGGACTGTGCAAGCATTGTGGATAAAACGTGGGGCTTTCCGCAAGGAAATGTGATGTCGTGAAATGAAAATTTGACCTCATGGTTTACAAGAAGCTCTTTAGATACACCTACATCATGATGTCAATATTATAGCCATGTTATCTATAAAGACAGTGCTGTTAGTTTCTCAAAATTGAGATGTTTACTTGGTGTATGGAATTGTAAAAAAACATTGAATCTCTCATCATTTTACATACTGTTTCGCAAAGTATTGCTGCGATACTATTAAGTATGTAGGCCCTAGCTAAAGCTGCTTATGTTTATTAGCAAGATAACTGCTGTTTGTACCAGAACTTAAAAGCAATACAGCATCAAAGTGCCCATGTACTATAAATAACTTATGATGTCAAGTTATTGAGCTCACCCTCTTCAAGCAGAATTGTGAATGTCGTCATAAGCTAACGTTATATGCGAATATTATTAGTACATTATTGTCATATTTGTATTAAATAATAGTTTAAATATGCTAAAATGTCTATATCAAGCTTGTGTTAGTGTGGGGGAAAAGACAATAGAATAATGCATAATTAGGTCCTGAGAATGTGACATTTTTATTTAGTTGCTACTTATTAATAATAGTATATTGTTACTTGCTCATCTCTACTTTGTGCTATGGTTTACAGGGTGTAGTGGCCCCTTAAGAACATGATTATGTAGTGGAGTAGGTACAAGGTTTGCCAGGGGGCTATAACCCCCCCCCCCCGCCGCAATGGGACCCATTTTCCTAATAATTTAAAAGTAGGTCTTTGGACATTTAAATAATTTAGCCTATATAAATAGGCTAAACTACTTGTGAGACCTAATAGAATAATGACTAAGAGAGTGCTAGGCCTCTATCCGATTACATTAATTTTTATAAGGCCAAAACATCTTAACTCTAAAACCTAATACTATTTCTACTAATAAAATAGACAAGGTCCTGTTATAACTTAGGCCAAGTTAGGCCATTTTATAACATTTATAATATTTTTAGTAGATGGATGAGCCTTAAATTATCAAATACTATTTAAGATTTAGCCAACTAGGCCTATTGTAGATCTGTTTTTTTTAAATAAAAATAACCCTATACAATAAAAACGAATGACATATTTGTTCATTGCTCATGATTCTCAGACTGAACTAGTGATTTCTTATTAAAACGTTTTTCTTAACTCAGCTTCGCGTTTGTTTGTTTGTTTGGTTGTTTGGATGTTTGTTGTTAAAATTGACATCGAAAATTAGCCCACTTCTGATTGCTCTAGAGACCTGAAATTTGGCATGCATGCTACTTTCGCCTAACAATTTCAGATGCAATCATAAAAACTAGCAATTAGTGACCGTAATTAGCTTAATTTAATTACGCCCCAAGGACCATAAAATTGAGGACATGATTTCTAAAGATACCGACAAGACTGCAGTCCTATTGACACAGTTACTTCGGCCCCAATCGATGTGAGCGCGCTGGCCGTGATCGTATAGTGGTTAGTACTTCGCGTTGTGGCCGCGACAACCCAGGTTCGAATCCTGGTCGCTCAAGATTTTTAGTCCGTGTATTTATAAACACTTTTTTAAAAACCACGTTTTTCATGTGTAGCAACGGACTAAAAAGGAGAAAATAAAATACTTAAAAAAAAACTTTAAAAAACTACGTTTTTTATGTGTAGCAACGGACTAAAAAGGAGAACGGACACGGTAACACATTGTTAACGGTGACACGGTTGGTACGCTGGGCATGCTAAAATACACATAAACACGTTTTTCCTTAACTCAGCTTCGCGTTTATTTGTTTGTTTATGGGAGATTTGATCACGTGATTCGTGAGTAGATCTCCACGCCAGCAACGTAAATTACACCCTTTCTCTGTTTAAAGCGTATCGGTCGCTCAAGATTTTTTTAGTCCGTGTATTTAAAAACACTTAGTCAAGTCATACTTAATCAAGTGATTAGATAAAGTAGAAAATAAACTATATAAAAAACTTTTGAAAAACCACGTTTTTCATGTGTAGCAACGGACTAAAAAGGAGAAAATAAAATACTTAAAAAAAAACTTTTAAAAAAACCACGTTTTTCTTGTGGACTAAAAAGTAGAAAATAACTATTTACATACATTTGATGACAAAAAACGTGGGTCGGGCAGATGGGTCGGGAAATTTGATGGTGAACGTACCCACGTTTTTTGTCATCAAATGTATGTAAATAGTTATTTTCTACTTTTTAGTCCACAAGAAAAACGTGGTTTTTTTTAAAGTTTTTTTTTAAGTATTTTATTTATTAGTAGGCTGAACAAATTCTAACAGCTATACTTTATATTGCCTATATTATAGTCCTATTAATTCTATAATTAATTTACGTTTTCTTTCAATATCCAGTGGTCCTCAACATTCTAGTGCCTCGACATACGAGATTTTTTAAATACGAGCAGGTGAGCGAGTAAAATTTCGCTTTGAGTTACAAGCAGAAATTGAGACCATATTCTGTGGTTTTCACAGAATATGGAAAAGAAATACCCCCAAAAAGATACAAATGATAATTCATCAAAGCTATTTAATTTTAATAATACGCGTCTTACTCATATTTGCAACATTATGAAAGGGAGAAAGAAATAAACTTCCTAAATGTCTTATTTTAAGCTACCAGAAAATGAAATTGACTTAAATAAAGCATAGCAAAAAGAAGAGAAAAGCTGTCACATAATAATTTTATTTAGTATTTAGGTCTTAAATATTATGTGCAACAATGATCAGTGATTTCTTAGCCATGTTCCATTAAGTTTAGGAATAATAAGTACATTAAGTACTTTTTAGACCTAAACTTGTAGATATAGATTTATAAGCAATTTGAAATAGAAGAGATTTAAAATTGAATAGATCCACAAGGACAGCTATGCCACTGAAATGATTATCTTTTAAACTCGACCGTACCATTGTATTCTGTAACTGGTATTTTTTATTAGATCTAGAATGACAAGAATCTAGCTCTAGATAGATCTAAATCTAGGTACTTTAGCCAATTCAAAAATATTTATTCCTGTTTACTATCTTTAGGCCTACTAATTTACTAATATTTACTAGGCCTACTAGATCTATATATCTAGATCTCTAGTGTTACTGATAAATTATTAGATTCTAGATCTAGATCTATTATTTACTTACGAGGCACGAGGCTCTCTAGTCAATAATGTAGATTTCTAGATCTAAATGTAAATTTAGATCTTGTAGATTTACTTAGGTTTTACATTACTGTAAATCGTTGATCAGGTAGATCTAGATCTGGACAAGCTCTCGTCAAAACAAAATGGCTGGAATCTTGTCTTAAGATCACCTATAGTTTATGCTTTCCTAATTGTGGAGAGCAGGTTTTATTCTCAACGACACTCTCGACTGAGAAACCATCAATGGGTTTTATTCTTATCGACACAATTGGAGAGGCATGGTGCGACTTTTTGGTACTTTTAAAAATGCTTAGGCTTTTTTTTTTCAGAAAATATTAAAGCTTATCTCTACAAATTTTACAAATAGCAATTATAAGAATATTACATGGTCTAAAAAGTCATAACCTATTTTGTATTCGTATGTTTCAAAAATTGCATGTTATTTACCATGTAAATGCACTATGAACGCTAACACAATTTCCTCGAAACAAAAGTGTAATTTTCGCATGAAGAACATTTAATGAAAACATTTTGGGTATTGTTTAAGGATAGGCACCACGGATATTTTTTTTTTATTTAAAAAATGTTTGGGTCTTTAAGGGCAGGTAAGCCCCCAAATTGAAATTTGGGTGGGTTTTTTTTTAATGTGTGACCAAAAAAGTAGACAGCTTTATATTTAATAAAATGTAAAGTTTCAAAGATATAGACATTTTTTTAAGTTCAATTTTACAAGCAGTATTTAGGGAACATGTGTGCAAAATCTCAGCTAAATATCTCAAGTAGTTTTTGAGTTATAGTGATTTAACTAGTATGATTTAGTTGAAAAGTAACATTTTGAGAAAAAAGCTAAATATACTAAATTTGAAAAAAAAAGGTAAAAAGCGAAAACTATACCAAAAAAGTCACTTTTAAAACCTCCCAGTTACATAATTTGATTCTGGATCCTCTTGCTCAGCAATTAGAACATCTATTTTAGTTAGTTTTTAATTTTTATGTTGCCAAATGTTGCGTAATATAGGTGAATTACGTCACTCTCATTAATAAAAAAATTGTACAAAAATACTAGCCTTAAGTAATTCGGCAGAATAATCTTATAAAAATATTCAGAATTGAATGTAGTTTCAGAAACAATAGATTTTTCAAAATCAACATTTCTGACTTAAATATGTATTTTGGTGTGTGGACAGGGAGGGACATTCAGCGGGAATGTCGAGGCCTGTGTGTTAAGTGTTTTGTTTCGTTGAGTTCTTCTTGAGTGTTTTATTTTGTCTAGATCTAGATTCTAGTTTTTTTATAATAACTTTTGGTTCCATATTTTGTTAAATAAATTTTATATTATTGTTAAAGCTTTTTTTGTTTTCATTATTTAGACTAAGGTTAGGTTATTAACCAGTCTGGGTTACCGGACTTGCACTGACCGGACAGTAGAAAATAAGCCTAGGGAAGGGTAAGATAGATTTTAAGGTATCCCCCCCCCCCCCTGTTAACCTGCACTTAATTAATTCATATGTTTATAGTTGTTAGACTATAGACAAAAATAATATATAGCCGCCAATATAGTACTGGTTGCCATGGAAACCGCGAAAAGGTGTGTAAACTAACACCTATTCAAACCTCTATAACTTTGTTCGCATAAGAAATTTTTAAAATTTAGATTTCACAAACCAAACTATACATTCCTACGTTTTTTCATTACTCAATTTTTAATATAAATTTTTACGTAAATTTATGTACAAAAATTAGGGGTGGTGCCACATCAATATTTTCTAAAGTATTGTAGTAAACTTCTTATTGTATAAACGTAGTTTTGTAGACTGTATAATGCTAAATACATGTGGAATGTTTCAGTCTTGTATGTCAAAGGGTTCTAAAGCCTTAGCGATTTGAATGTAAAAATCGCAATAAACGGATTACCATTGCCTGTTATGGTTGGAAATGTTCAGGATGAATTCTGTTACTATCAGAATTAGTGTTAAACACACACAGGTAGAAAAAAATTTAAACTGTCGAAACATGTAAAAATGAACCGGGAGTGGTCTCCCTTAAACGTTCTCGAATATTCTTATATGAAACAATAGGGGTTGGTAACTCGGGATATAGACATTTTTAATTTTAATTTTTTTAAATCTCGTAGAAAAAAGAATTGCACACCAAGTGAACGCCAAATAAAACGCATAATAGTGCGGAATATTATTTGTACTTTATAAATTCACATGCTTTTTTTGAGAAATCGGAAATAGCGAAAACTTCCAATCAACATAAGACAAGATTGCAAAACTATGTTTTTCCGACTCAGTGAGCTCTAAAACTTTTTCTATATGGCCTACGTACGAGAAAGTAAAAAAAAAAGGCGATCTGAGAAAAACAGCAAAAACTAACGAAAATGCCAGGAAAATACCATATTTGTGTATATTTCAAAGCCTATTATAAGCTTTGGAGAAATCCAGCTTTCCAATGATACCAATTATAATATGATGATGGACATTGAACTAAGAGATTGCTTGCACGATTGTAAAATGGATTATTTTTTAATTAATAGTTCATAAAAATGGTATTTTAAATACGTAAAATGTTCACTTGTTATTTTCTTAATCAAAAACCGACAAACTATCCAAAGTGCAAGGAATTTGGTTATTCCTTTTATAGAGCATATTCCCTTAAAGAGATGCTTTGATCGTCTGAATGTATAGTTTATACTAGTAATCATCAAGAAAAACATGTTAAGCTTCTAAAAGTTGGCAAATAATCGTATCCCAGGGAAGATGTGACAGTCGTTTAATTGAAATTTCAAAACGTAGCCCCGGAAAGCTTTTCATGACTTAAAATCCAATCCTATGTGAACGCAATTCGTACGATATTTTGGTGCTTCTGTTTTTAACTTCCAAACTTGGAGCCTCAGTGTTTTCAGCAGGACCAAATTTGAATGGAATTGTTATTTTCCACATATTGTAAAATTAGAAAAGTGGGAATCTAACACTATTATGTTTCATTTACTTTTGATATTAAAATCCTACAATCAATGACACCATTAGTGTTGTGTATTTTCCGATTAAACTATTCTCTAAGATTCAATATATATATATATATATATATATATATATATATATATATATATATATATATATATATATATATATATATATATATATATATATATATATATATATATATATATATATATATATATATATATATATATATATATATATATATATATATATATATATATTGAAAGAGAAATGTTAGTCGCTCTTTAAAATTGGAAAATTTTGTAAATTGTAACTTTTGGCACAATCACAAAAGGTTGCCAACCCCTGTATTAGACTAATACTTGTAAAAAAAAAAAAAATGTTGCGATTGTGATAGGGTTGAAGTACTTGGTTCACTGCCATGGGAGGATCTCAAACACCATAGACAGTCACTAGATGATAGGTGACTTTATTGACAAAGGTGAATATAGTTATTTTTTCTTTTGATGTTTATTCTGGTATGACTCATAGATTCTACATCCACATGGATGTATCACGAATCAGTCTCCCGACTGAGTCACACCGATCTTATACACCCTTTTCACCAGGAAGATCAAGATCAGACTTATCTCACACACAATGCACAGCAACCAGTCTCTACACAAAACGTCACATCTTCATTAGTTCAACATATTCATTCGCCCCCTCTACCTTCAAGCTAATAACATTATTTTCTAATAACATACCATAGTCCAGCATAATATTCAATTTAAAAATATCAATTATCAATTTGTCTTGGAATCTGTCCATCAAATAAGGCATTGTTCGTTCGGTTTATTCTACAATTCTATCTTAATCACATTAAGAAGTATACCCATTAAGATACCCATAGTATCACATCAGTGTTGTACATCTGTTCCCACCAGTTGCTTTAGTAAAAATAACCAAACACCACATTAGTTCAAACCAATACTATTCGTGATGGCGAATAGAGCTACATTTAGGACAAATTTCTGTCGTTCCCATCGTAACACAGAAAGCAACATAACATGTCAATACTATTCTGATTTATGGCTTTTGGTATCTTTATTTTTATATAATTTTCTTAATTAAACATACAAATGAACTAAAGGCGTGGATGCCGACACTAGTTAAAAGTATCTATATATAGACCCTATATGGAGATAAAAGTATGTTTTACTACACCTTTCATCCGATTGTCATAAAACTGGGAAGTTGTTGATTATATTCCTGTGGAGGTTCCTGCGGAATTTGTTTTATAATTTCGCTAGTGCGGCGCCTTAACAGGAAACGATGCGATTTCTCCAGCCGACCAAACACTATTTTTTATGTAAGACTCAATGAAATTATCAATAACAGAGTCAATGATAACTACCGCTCTCTTGGATATTTCTCTAGAGAAACAATGATAAAACGTTAATAGTTATAAAGAGAGAGAGAGTTTATCAAAACGGAAATAATTCAATTTGTTTAATTAATAAAGCGTTTAACTTAATTATTAATTCTTTGTTTCTCAGCAATTGATACAATTGTTTAGGGACAGTTAATCTATTTTTTTTAAAAATATAGAACCTCGATCTTTGTTTATAATTTATTATTTAAAATAAGATTTTTAAAAATTAATTAAAAAATGTCTTTTTACTAGAATCTATATTATTTGAAAAAAAAATTAGTGAATATAATAAATAATTTTAATTATTTCTCACTAAACCCATCGAATATCTTTTTTAAATGCAAGGTAATCTTTTATAGATTCTACATGATTAACTTTTCTTCTAATAATAAAAAACTCAATAAAAACTATTGATCCTACAAATATTAGAGTAGTCTCCCTTGACAGTTTCTATTCGAATGTATAGTTGACTTTTTAAATTAATTATATAAGAAAACAATCTATCTCTGTGTATTTTTATATTAAAAAATATTGTTACAATACTTAAAGTAGGTGTTTCTTGTTAAACAGCAATTATTAAATTATTTCTCATTCTAAATCTTTGGCTATCGAGTTTCATGGGTTTTTAAATTTAAGATAATGCACATTCGCTTGGTGAAAATGATTTTTATACACTTGAATACATAGTAAAATTTACTTTTATTAATAAACCTACACTATTTTATGAACACATACAAAAGACTCCGAATCGATTTTTTTGTGTTTTTTGCAGAAACCACCACTGGGGTATTAGCAATAGCTTCTCAAATTTGAATGACAAACGAATGAAATCTTTGGTAATGCTTAAACAAACTCACATATTCGTTTTTGAGGCGCGGGTTTGTCCACACTGCCGCCTAGACGCACCAAGGCGTACTGTATGAAAGCCTTGAGTGTACGTTAAGGGGATATGCGCGGAAAAAAAATCACAAAATTTCTTGTTTTTCGTCATGATGGGTTTCTTGCACTTTTGGATACTTTGTCCATTTTTGTATACAGAAAATAATAACTTTAAAGAGAAAAAAAAATTTTATGATTTTGAATTACGATTTTTATGACCCTATTAATTAAAAAATAATAAATTTTTCCCAATCTTACAAGCTCTCTATGAAAAGTTTTATATCCGTCATTATATTGTATTTGACATCATTGGAAAGCTGGATTTCTAATGTATCTAATAAACTTAATTTCCTACATCTCGGAAACACCCAAAGCTTACAATCGGCTTTGCAGTTTACACAGATATGGTACTCTCCTGACCTAGTTTTCGTTACTTTTGGCTGTTTTTCTACACAAAAAAAGCCTACTACTTTTTTATTTATTAAACAATGCCAACCATATTTTCAGAAGTTGTTCTTCGTGCAAAAAGACAACTTTTGTCACGAGGGAATTGTGATTGCTTTCATAGAAAAAAAGTATTTGGTAATTAATATGCAAATTTTGAAACTTTTGAATACTAAAAAGGGTATGATTTTTTAGACCTTGTAAAATTCTTTTTTTCTGTTCTGTTCCCAACTTGGAACATTTAAAAAAGATTTACCGTGTGTTGTGGTTGTGTTGTGGTTGTGTTGTGGTTGTGGTTGTGGTTGTGTTTTGTTTGTGTTTGTGTTTGTGTTTGTGTTGTGTTTTTGTTTGTTTTGTTCTGTTCCAAAGTTGGCATATTTTAAAAAGATTTACCGTGGCGGAGCACGGGATGCAGCTAGTATATATATATATATATATATATATATATATATATATATATATATATATATATATATATATATATATATATATATATATATATATATATATATATATATATATATATATATATATATATATATATATATATATATATATATATATATATATATATATATATAGGGTAACCCGGGGTAATTCCAAACACTACTTTTCTAAAAAAAATAGTAAAAAATCTAAAATTAACAATACCACAATATAATATTGAGGGTATAACTAGACATGCATTACTTATATAATGGCAAACAAATATAGAGATAATTCACAAAATAAAATACATTTTTTTAATATTTCACTTTTATTGGCAAAACATGGCAAGTGGGGCAATTCCACACACATTATGAAAATTTTAAAATTCATGTATTTAAAAATGTGTGAAAAACATTTTTCCCCTTGGAAACAATTTTGCATGGGGGCAACCACTCTTCATCACTGGATGAAGAGAAAGCCTCAATTTCTTCCTCCTGAATTCTGCTCTCATCTGTCATCGGCCGAAGTTATTCCTTTATAATTGTGGACCATTCTGAAATAAATACAAAATTAAATGTTAGAAAGTCTAATTACTAATGTGTTTATGGGGATGTTTAGCTCTAAATATTGCATAAATTATAATAAATAATATAGGTACAGTAAAAATAATAATAGATAAAGAGTTAAAAGAAGTCTTTGGCAATTTTACTTAACTTTAATAGCAGAGTCTTTTTAAAAATAAATAGTACTAGATCTAGTACTATTTAAGTTTTTTTTTAAGATTAAATCATGAGTTGTGAATTACAGAATTAGTCACAACCAGTTAAAAGGGTTTAAAATAAAAGCTAAACCCTCTAAAGAGTATAAAATGCAACATGGGACATTCCAAACTATAGTGTATGGAATTGCCCCACACCATGTGTGTGGAATTGCCCCACACCTACTATTGTAAAAAATATGCTTTCCTGTTCTAAATTAAAGACTGAATCTAGCATCATTAACTGTTACTATTAACAAAAATGATTAAGCTTTCATAAAATCAATAAATAATTGACAACAATTAAAAATAAGACAAAAAAATTTTTTTTAAAAGTGCAGGGGTTGTACTTACCTAAGGATGTTTGAATATAGATGCAGATAAAATTAAAATTCTTGCTCTGAATGTAGGTGAACGCTTCTCTAACAGTATCAGAAAGTACAAGAAATCACCTCTTAGTAACAGGGAATATTAACTTTTAATTAAACTTTACTCCCATTAAAAATAGAGAGTATTCAGTATATAGTGTGTGGAATTACCCCGTGTGTGGAATTACCCCGAGTTCGGTCAAAGTCCGAAACTTTGCTTGATTTCGGCCTTTGTCTTAATTAGAAGATCATCTGGCTAGGGACGATCGGCCAAAGTCCGAATTAGAAGATCATGAGCAGATTTTGGGTTTTTTTTTTATGCCGTAAGGATCATGAAATTAAGTCTTTATTGATTATTCATTAAAGTAGATCTAATCTAGTTCTATCTAGGTTAGATCTAGATCTACGTTTTCAAGGAAAGAACTATCTAAACATTCTTAACTAGATCTAGATCTAAATTAAATCTAAAGTTCTGATTGTTTAATCTAATTCATAATATCTTAAGCAGTAAAGTTATGTGGCAGAGTCAGAAATGTTAATTTTAGACTAATTATTTTAGGTATGATACTAGTCTACTAGATCTAGATAGTAGTAGATAAGATAGATCTAGAGTATTCTAGAGTCTAGATCTAGATTCTAATACTAGTTCTAGATCTAAGTAAATAAAAATCGTAATCAGAGTGATGTTAATTTTGTCAGCGTTTTTTTTTTTTTTTTTGTGTATTGAAAAATATGCAAGTATGTTTGGGAATATTATATTGATAGATCTAGATCTTTATATGTATTTATTGTTTTTAACTTTAGGTATAATTATCAAGCACAGAGGGGGGGG
This sequence comes from Physella acuta, assembly GCF_028476545.2. Lineage (NCBI taxonomy): Eukaryota > Metazoa > Mollusca > Gastropoda > Physidae > Physella > Physella acuta. The sequence continues at coordinate 325,304 of NW_026732461.1, read as the reverse complement.
CTTACATATTAACCCCTTAACGCCGACAGTCGCGTTTTCGCGACATACCGATTTAGCGCATAGCATTTGCGCATATGTACATTTATCCTACTGCTGCCGGTCGTTGTGTATTGGGTACATCCAGACGGTTGTATCGGTACGAGCGGTCACGTTGTCAAGTCGAAATTTATGACGTCACACTCTCTTGACTCACGCGCATCGTATTTTTTTTGACTTCGTGAATTCAGCCTACTTACATTGATTATTATTACTAAATAGGTGATCCGTTTTTGCTACAAAAAATACTAATAGCTTTATTATTCATTCTTTTATGTATATAAACAATATAAATCACATATGAGAATAATTTTGGAAGTTATCTGCTAATTACGGTTTGTCGCGTTTTCGCGACATCCGGCAATAAGACATCAAATGGAACTTGGGTGACAAGCAGGTATAACGAAATACGATGCATCGCCAAGCTGTCATTCATTCAAGTATGATTACAAATAAGTAAAGGATTTACAATATAGTCTTCGCCTATATATAAAAGTGCACTTTAGAACGTTACGGTCCATGTGGTAGGTGAAGTAGAGTTCACCTGTTTCATTGACCTTGGCATATGAAGAGAGAGCCATGCTCGAATAATGTGATCATGCTGCTGGTTACAATGTAACTTATTTAGCTTTGAAATAGTATTGTATAATATTAGGAGAACAAAAAAAAAAAATAGACAACAGGAAGTGAGGTGGTGGACCACTATCCTGAATACCACCAAATAAAGGTCTTCACAGTGACCTTGACAATAATTACATTGAGCATAGACCTACACCTCGTAATAAATACAGTAAGGTTGAGTGCTGACACACATACCCTTTGCAGTGCTATTGAATAACCACATTAGTGGCATTATACTGGCATTTAGTACCTACAGCAGTGTTATTGAGTACCCACATCTTCAGCACTGAGTACCAACATCAGTGACACTGAGCAACTACAGTTTGAGCACTAAGCACTCACAGTAGTGATACTGAGTACCCACTGCTAAGGCTGAGTACCCACAGCAACGTTATCGATAACCAACAGCTCCAGCGCTGAGTACCCACAGCAGTGACACCAAGAACCGACTGAAGTAACACTGAGTACCCACAGCTTCAACAGTGAGTACCCACAGCTTCAGCACTCAGTACACATGGCTTCAACACTCAGTACCCACTGTTTCAGCACTGAGTACCTATAGCAGTGGCAATATGTAGCTACAGCACTGTCATTGGTAATCAATATCGGAATCAGTCGAGAACAATAGCCGTAGCACGAATTGGAAACATAGGGTACCATCAACAATAGCAGTGAGTACCCACACCGGTGGCACTGAGTACCCACAGCAATGACACTAAGTACCCACAGCAGCTGCATTGAGCATGGACGAATATACAATGGCTGAACACTGTTATTTAGGACAGTATTTGTTCACGTGCTTTGTGTGTATAGCAAATATAGGTCAAATGAGAAATATGCTTCTTTATTGGTTGACCTTGAATAAGAGTTCACGAAAATTACGTAACCGGGGACAACTAAGGCTCTACACATTGAAGGTAGTACTTACATATGTAGTGTATTACTGTAATGTAGTAGAATTACAACAGCAAGACATCAAAATACCTATTCATAAGAGTTAGTCAGTGAGCAGGTGCAGCAGAGTTATGTAACTCTATGTCTGAGCTAATAAAATATAGTTTTCATGAGTTTTGCAAGTGATTCTACATCTCCTTGCATGCCCGTATGTTCAGTTTGTGATATTTTATTGTTTGTGCATGGATATTTAGAGAAACATGTGACAGTAAAAATGTTAAAATGACCCGGACTAAAAAAAAAAAAAAATTACTGTTTGGTCCATAAGTGCCTGATGTCGCGTTTTCGCGACATACCGTAATTATCATCAAAAATAAGTCAAAATTCAAAAACAACTATATACCTCAAATTCAGTGTCAGTATGATGAGAGAAAATCAGCACAAATAATTTTTTACACGCTTGGAACATAATTCAGGCATTAAGGGGTTAATAAATTAATAATTAATCATTCACTTTCACTTTTTAAAAAAAAAAAAAATTTTAATGATATTAGTGTAAGGATTTGAAACTGTCTTTACTATTAATTCAGAGAGAGAGAGAGAGGAACAGTAGACACAATTAAACAATTATAGAACTTATTTCAACATGTTAATTAAACAAACAGTGTATTTTGATACTATTGATTGGTATTCATTTTGAAAAAAATTAACTTAGTCTACCAGAATTCTAAATTGATTCAAGATTGTCATTCAAATTCCTATTACTGTTACAGCTTCCTATGAGAGAATAATATCAGAGCAACACTTAATTTCATGACCAACAGTGATAAGATGGTACTACTTAAGTCCTACTTGATCAACACTACTCATATTATCATATAGAGGACAGAGTAGGCAAATGGTTTAGGACACTATTGCTAAACATAAAGCCAAGTTAGTAGTACATTCAATTGTTCATCTAACTCTGATATATACCCGATTTAAGACTATGAAATAAATAGGTGGCTAGATATAGTGCTGACTACACAATCCTTTATATACAGAGATCAAATAAACAGAGATAATGTACATACCTTGTCCTATTGGCACACGCTAGAAAGGGAACTTGACATTTTTAGACATTCTTATGATACTTATGTACTATAAAATGATAGTATCATTTTTGGAGTTTTGTGTAGGATTAGGCTTGGGTTTGATGTATTGTCCACAATTAGTACATTGTTATTAATAGTCTTAAAAATGGAGTATATAATTTGGCTATCATTTATTGTATTACTCACTCATTTTATTATTATATTTAATAACAAAAATGCCATTTCTTTTCAGGCCTCCAGGTGTTGTGTGTATCAATCAGCCCACTGGAGATATATCAATCTTTTAATAAATTATAAGGTCTCCACTGCTTGATACTTCACCAAATACTGGCTACACCAGAAGATTACTAAATGTTCTTAACACTTAATAACTGTAAGTTTACATTGTTTCAAAGTGAATAATAATATTCATTTTGTAATTTTTGCTTGCATTTAATGATCAGCATGTGTAGTTAATGCCTTTACTGATATTAGTAAAATAATTTCAGACCACAAGCATTACTTCTGGGTCACTCTGAAATGATAGTTGATGAAATTGCTCAAAAGTTGTCTGGCACCTTCTTTACTCAGAGGCATATGGTAAGGGGTTTATAATATTTATATACATACTATTTTATTTTTATTACAAGGTCTTTTTTTCACTTTTGTTTATAAAAATATACATATATAACACAGGTAACTATATATATATATATATATATATATATATATATATATATATATATATATATATATATATATATATATATATATATATATATATATATATATATATATATATATATATATATATATATATATATATATATATATATATATATATATATATATATATATATATATATATATATATATATATATATATATATATATATATATACACATATAAGTGAACTCATATTGTAAAGGATCCTATTGGGCAGCAAGGAACTGCAGTTCTACTATTAAAATTATATATGGCCACTTTTTATTATTTACCTGGGTAGCATGAACACCCCTGACCACCAGTCTTTATACCTATATAATATATCGTTACAAGGTAGCAAACATGATGTTAGGGGCTTCTTGTTGTAAGTTTAGTGCAGTGCAAAAGAAAATGAAACTAACAAATTTAGTGCAAAAAGAGCAGTGTATAGTTGTAATTATTTCATAAATGACTTTTAGTGTAGCTTTTCTTTTTTAGAATGTATTGGATTTGAATCCCAAAGGAAAGAGAGTTTGTTATCCAAAACAAACATGGAAAATATCAGAAACCAACAAAGCACAAGCAGGCAGAATGTCATGGACCCAACTTTGGGGAATCTCCCAAAACCAAGTATAAAAAGAGAGAGGTGTGGTTGTGTCTCTCAGCTCTACAAGGGTCCACAAGAAAGAGGACAACAGTGATTTTCGTAATAATTTTAGATCAGATTTTTTTTTATCAGTTGGATCAGTTTAACAGTTTGATACATATTGCATTTAAATACTTAACGAAAAGAAAAGATTCTCTTACCAAAATAGTCTAAGAAAAATGCTGAATTAATAAATTGTTTCCTTTTGTAATAATATAATAATTTAAGTTTGCATTGTATGTATGTTTAGTGTAGATTTAGTGTCCTAAAAGAAATGCAATATACAATATACATTTTTTTCTTTAAAGAATTAGTTGCAAATTTCTTTCATTATTTTGTTTCACCGTACAATCTGAAAAAAGTTTGCTACATTTGTATTGACAATACTTCTGCTGGTGATATTTATTTCTAATTAATAAAGTAAATGTATAATTATATACTATAATTAAATACCTCACACTCGAGGCAAAAAAAAAACAACATATTTATTGAATATCGCAGTGATATTCCTGATCTACACAATGCGTATAAACCTTGGAACCATCGGTCTTTTGTAAGATTGTACATTTTGTATACACAATGGCATTCATTTCAACACTATTTAACCCCAACCATAATCTAGAGATCCTGAACATATTTTAGCTCTGTTATTTATGGACAAGGCAGACTCGTCCAGCATTAAACTGTAATCTACCTTAATTAGAATACTTAAACAAGCAATGCAATTAAATGTTGTTAGAAAAATATTTTATACTTTTTATTTTTAATGACATGTTTACGTATCATAGTACAAGACAGCTTTTGTATTCGTGTACAGTAAATTAAGTTTTTACATTAGTTTAATTTAAACTGTACTTAACATCAGTCAGGGGTCTCCAAACTACGGCCCGCGGGCCGGATGCGGCCCGCAAGGTCCTCTCATCCGGCCCGCGGAGATCTTTTTGTCAACGAAAAAAAATGTTTATTAGAGGTGGCTGAAGAACTTTGCCCAGAAAATTTATAACAATTTGAAAATGTAGCCTTGGGTGCAAATACCATTGCCCAACATGTTGCAGACATTAGTGAGAACATCGTGACTCGAAATGCAAGCACGTTTCACTATATTTTAATTGCAATGCATGAGTCGCTGGAAAGCTGTTCCACCTCTTAACTGTTTGTGTTCTTTAGGGGTGTGGATGAAGACATGAACATAACACACTAGCTAGCTTCACTACATAATATGTATGGCACTTTTACCGGAGAGTTAAATAAAACATTTGCTGATTATAACTTGGACTGGACTAACCTCAGTTACCTGACTGTTGATGGTGAAAAGTACATTAGTTGCATAAAGACAGGCTTGGTTGGACACGCGGATGAGAAAAACATTCTACAACCAATGCTCCTGCACTCTATTATCCATCAGCAAGCTTTGAGTGCTAAATATATGGACATTCGCAGTGTACTGAATCCTGTGGTGAAGATGGTGAATTAAGGTCACATGGGCTCAACCATAGATATAGAATACGTGAAGAATAATTTGAGAACAAACTTGGACCTCGAGTGTGTTGTCGGCCCCGACAGTGTTTCTTTCAGATTTTTTTCTCTTGGGGTGGGGGGGGGGGGGGGGCATCGGCACTTGAAATTTGTATATATTGATATATAAATTATATTTTATTGGCGGGGAGGGGGGGGGGGGCTGGGTGGTGGACGTTTTTCGGGGGGGGGGGGGGGGCTCCATAACACCGAAAATATGCCTTGAAAAACTCTGGCCCCCGAATTGATATTTGATCCGGCCCTCGGTCTGAAAAGTTTGGAGACCCCTGCATGATTATATGAACATGTTTTGTATATTTGTTATAATTAGTTTGTATAAAAGCAAAATGAAAGTTACTACACTATTATTTACATATTCGTTTTCAATCAATCTATATATATAATTCTCCTCTTCGAGCCGTTAGAAAACAAGCTGCAAACGCTCTCCCTACCTCCCCACCCCTACATGGTTTTAATGAGCTGTGTTCACTCTAAATGTTTACAAGCAGAGCCAACGATTTTAAACGTAGGGTGGGTGGGGGGAGGGGGGGGGGAAGGAAGTGGGGGGGGGGGGGGTTATGGTCCTTAACGAGCTACTTATAGTGTTTTAAAGAAATATTTTCAGTGTCAGCGTTGGTACTGTCGAATTCACAAATTATGAATTATTGAAAATTAGAAATAACTAAATAGCGGCGTATGTTATGCCGCGGGCCGGCTCGTACTTTATATAGTATAGTTATAGCTTTCTTGCATTTGAATGGATGGTATAATACAGATTTTAATATATGAGCAGAGACCCCCCCCCCCCGAACGAAATGGAATTTATATAGGCCTAGAAAATAATATATACTTTTAACATTGTCCGCACGCCCCCCCCCCCCCCGGAAATTTTAGTCCGCCCCCGGAGAAAAATGTCTGGAAGAAACACTGTGAAGATTTTGAGTATAGTCCTGTTGAGATTACTGCGCAAATTTTTTTTTTAATTTCGCAAGGGGGGGCGCCCTAGCAGGAAGCAGAAGCGTAGCAACCTATTCCGGCGCCCGGGGCGAACTATCAATGTTGTGTCAACCCTATTCAAACGCTGCCAAAAAGGCGCCCACCCCTACATCCCCTACATACACATACAACAATTCAGGAAATCAGTCATGTATAAATCTATTTTCTTAAATTTCACTGAAGAATGAGGATTTTTTCTACCGCTTTTGGCGCCCCCCCCCCCCCCCCCCCCCTTCTGTCGGTGTCTGGGGTCTCTGGCAGGAAGCGATGCGACTTTTCTCTACAAAAATAAATTGACACTGTTCGTACGAGTGCCATGAAATTTTTGGGAGTTGGTGAAAAGGGTTTCGAGGAAAAAAAAATTCTTAAGGGTGGCACCCTGGAAAGGTTCGATTTTTCTCGTTATACGATTATGAGCCCAGAATCTAGAGCGGCTATCTCATCAATTGCGGTCATAGGTACTATTAGATTCAGCAGAGGCGTAGCGAGGGGGGGCGCCAAAATGGGTTGGAAAAATTAAAAGCTCATATTAGCTACAGTTTTGCATTATAAATATTTTAAAAAATATGGGTGGGGGGGCATATTGAAAGTTTGTCCACTGCGGGGGGGGGGGGGGGAGAAGGGCGCCAGATTGATAGTTTGTCCCCGGGCGCCGGAAAGGGACGTTACGCCTCTGAGATTCAGTGGTAAAACTACACCAGGTCGATCCGCCAGCTCCGAGTGACCCAGAGCGGCCAAGAGCTTCGCAGGGAGATACTACGGTTTAGATGGGCAAATACAATTGTTCACTAAGTAGAATAATGAGCGACCGCCGGTACCCTGGCAGTTGGCGACAACGAGCGGCCCGGGCTCTACCGGGAGCGCCTACTTTCTTTTTAAAGAGCACCCTACAATAGGGACACGATGGCACACGACATTTGACAATTAAACGGAAAAAAGAGCGCCCCTGGGGTAGTGTAACCAGTGGCTCCCTGGAGCGCCAAGGGACGTGTCTCTAACTTGTGGGCAGATGCCGATGTGGGTTCTACCTCACTATTACAGAGGTTTATTAACGTACACTCAAGGCTTTCATACAGTACGCCTTGGTGCGTCTAGGCGGCAGTGTGGACAAACCCGCGCCTCACAAACGAATATGTGAGTTTGTTTAAGCATTACCAAACATTTCATTAGTTTGTCATTCAAATTTGAGAAGCTATTGCAAATACCTCTGTGGAGGTTTCTGCGGAAAAAAAAATTCGATTTGGTGGCGCCCGGCAGGGTTCGATTTAGCTTCCCGGGCTTTCCCGTGAGTACTATGGTACATTCGTTCGTTTTAATAAATGCGAAACGCTATGAATATGATGGGCTACTATAATTTCTCACTATACCGAGAGAGGCACCGTCCTACCTAGGCCCACTTACCTACTTAACTAACTCCCTGCCTACCTACCTACCTACCTACCTACTTACTTATCTACCTACCTACCTACCTACCTACCTACCTACCTACCTACCTATCTACTAACCTGCCTGCGATGCTGTTTGCCTACCTACTTTTCTACCTGCCGTTATTCCTGCCAAACTGCTTTCCCTCCACCCCGCCTGTTTGCCTACCTCACATCCTACATGCACACACATGTTCGTATGTATATATGTATGTGCTAGTGTGCTCTAGGACTATGTACTTTAACGATTTTGTTGTTAGGTAGAACTATTCAGTATAAAGCAGTTTTCTTTATTATTATTTTTGAGGATGTAGCCGCTAAATAGTCTTTGTGTGTGTGTGTGTGTGTGTGAGTGTGTGAGTGTGTGTGTGTGTGTGCGTGTGTGAGTGCGTGCGTGCGTGCGTACGTGTGTGTGTGTGCGCGTGTGTGCGTGTGTGTGCGTGCGTGCGTGTTTGTGCGTGTGTGTGTGCGTGCGTCCGTGTGTGTGTGTGTGTGCGTGCGTGCGTGCGTGTGTGTGCGTGTGTGTGCGTGCGTGTGTGTGTGCGTGTGTTTGCGTGCGTGTGTTTGCGTGCGTGTGTGTGCGTGTGTGTGCGTGCGTGTGCGTGTGTGTGTGTGTGTGTGTGCGTGTGTGTGTGCGTGTTTGTGCGTGTGTGTGTGTGTGTGCGTGTGTGTGCGTGCGTGTTTGTGCGTGTATGTGTGTGTGTGTGCGTGTGTGTGTGCGTCTGCGTGCATTGGCCAACATCGCCTCCCATTGATCAGTCTAAGTCAAAGTCCGAAACTTTGCTTGAATCTCGGACTGGCCATGGTGGACAGGCTGAATTAGAAGATTATCTGGCTAGGGACGACCGGCCAAAGTCCGAATTAAAAGATCAAGAGCAGATTTGGTTTTTTTTTAAAACCGTAAGGATCATGAAGTTAAGTCTTTATTGATTATTCATTAACGTAAATGACAGAAACATTCAAATATTTTATTGTCTCAATCAATCAATATTATCACTTGTTAAACATTTATGGCATTTAGAATTACATAATAGCTTGTTATTTTTACAGTTGCAGAGATTTTTTGTGCACTTGGTTGTGCAATTGCAGCGAGTGTAGCCTTGGCCGCTGGTCAATGATTGTGAAGTTGTAATGGTTCGTGGTAATTTTTCCTCAGTTCCAACTAACGATAATAAGAGCAGTTTTTCGTGAAGAATTGAAAACTCACTTCTAGCATACAGTTGGTTTAGAACACTATGTTCCGTTCCTAAATAGTAGAAAGCGCCCTCGACGCTCATGACAACTGCAATGACGCTTCGGGGATCACCGCGACCTCTGTCAACATCTGGTATACGGATACGTACATTGTCATCCACTTCAGCTTGTTTAAATTTTGTATTTGACGTTTTAACCCTTTATCTACTGACGATACTTATAAGTACCACTTTAATTAAGCGCCTGTATTATTTTTAACTTAAATTAAGACGCATTTTAAAAATTATTGATGCAATTGATAGTATTATCTCCATTGAGTCACATGTACGTGGAGGGAACAATGTTTTTGAAAATGTCTGGTGTGGCGCTATTTTCAATCTCTACCTGTATCGGTAGTTCACAATTGTTCTGCACATATCTCACATGTGTTCCTGATTTCCCTTTGTTTTACCTTATTCTTCACGTTTTCAACACCGAATATTTTTTATTGGCATCTTCAATAGTCAGGCAAATGCGTTTAACTTCTAGTTATACAATTTTTATCAAATTGTCTTTGTAATAGATCGATGTTTACAAGTGGACTTATAAGTACCGTCAGGGCACACGGGCATTTTTTTTTAGGATTTCTTGGAAATTGATGATTTTTGATGTGGAGTGACATAAATATTATTTTGATAAATAATTATCGAAATGTACTTAAAATATATATATATGCACTTATAAGAAGGTTAGCATAGGGTTTTCCTCAGAAATAGTGTAATTAATTGCATATTTCTAGTAGTAAAAGAATAACAAGAATAGAGGTGGCAGTTGCAGGCTCGTTTACTAGGTTTAGTATACGTTATTTGTATACCAAAGTCTAGTTCTAGAAATAAAGATTTGTAAGTTATATTTGTTGAAAAAAAACTGTCTTGCATACAATAGCTACGTAATGTACGCATGTAGACTAGTAATAGTCCATACATCTGCATGTAGTTTAGATCGTTTTGTAATTTTGAATCAGTAAACACAAAACAGTAGGCCACTACGGCTATTTCAAACACATTGAGCTCACTTCTATTTATGAACTTTACACTGTAGTGTAGACTTGTCATAACATTCTAGTAGGCTACAATTATACTAGTATTACTAGTAGTAGTGTACTGAATGAATAGGCTTTCGTTTTCAAAATATTTGTTTATGCGGCTCATTGTAATGGCTATTGGAAGCCTGTAGCAAAAGCAGGCAACTGTTGCCACACCAGAAAGACGACAGACAAGAATGTCTCAGGAATGAGGAATGAGGGAGCATGACATGTCGGCACCTTTTGCTGTGTTTGAGGTCTAAGATGTGTTCCGATAGAAAATCCAGTAAAACTCGTACTAAAAATATACTTTTGTGCTGGGTTTATGTGTGAAAATTACAAAAAATGATTGTTATAATGATTGCCATGTTATTATTAAATAAGTTGTATCGTTTTTTCCTGTTTTGTACATTTTTTAATTTTTGGAAAAAATGTCCTATATTCCTGACGGTACCAATACATGTTTGGGCCCTTAAAAATTTATGAAACAAAATTTCCTTCGACATATGCTTTAAATGTGCCAAAAGCAATAAGATAACACATTGTTTAAGAAAAAATGTCATGGGAACCTAATTCCGTAAATAAAGGGTTAAGCATCTTAGCACCTTGAGTTTGCAAGCTAGTATGAGCTGCTGACCTGTTATCCATGATGTCTTGTTTATTGTGACACAATCTGCAGGTAATATTTCCTCCGTACCCTTCGTCTGCTTCATTGGCAAATAGCATTGACATCGTTGTTGCAGCATCCACATGAATGAGCTGCACTACAATATTTTCACAAACTATACAGAATCTGTTGGCCACATTATTGTCATTATTTGAAGTGCTAAGTCCCACTTTTGCTTTGCATCCAAACAAGGCTACGTATGGCAATTGTTGGATTCCTTGATGAAAATTGCGGTTTTTCATAAGACTCGCAGCCCAATGAGCTGATTCATATGTCTGCATCCATGTCATCATCATGTTTGAACATCTTAGTTGGCACGTTCTACTGAACATTGGCTTTGGCTATGCCTGGTTTTCTGTGAAATAGTAAGTTCAGGCCACATGTTCTTTAGTTCAGAATTAACTTGATTCACAAATTTTGGTCCATGACGCATTGCATATAGAATGCTATAGAATGCTATACAAACAAGAGCCAAACAATACGATACTCACAATGAATCCGCACCCAGAATAATGAAAACGCGATCACAATTTAGTCTAGATCGAACATTGGCCAGGACATGCAGGCCAGTGCGCGTATTGGCCGGCCAATGTACAAAATACGCTGTCAAGTTTAAAAGCTTCGGACTTTGGCCAGTACGTCCCGGCCAGTGCGCGCATTGGCCGTCCAATGTACAAAATACGCTCTTAGTGCTAAGTTATTCGGGCTTTGGCCAAGAGAGCCGGCCAATGCGCACATTGGCTGGCCAATCCGGGGTTTGGCCGCACTTCGGGCTTTGACCGTAACATATATATATATATATAATATATATATAAAGTGAGCCTTTCCAGCATTAAAAATTTAAGTCACATAAATAGATCCCAGTGACGTAGCTATGGCGGGTGTCACCCTGTGCGGCACTTAATGGTGTCATCCCCCCAGAGGCGTAGTGACCCTTCCCGGGGACACACTTTCAATTTTCGATTTGCACCCCCCCCCCCACTCCTCAAACAAGCGATTAGCAACCACCCCCCTCAAACTTTCGATTCGCCCCCCCCCCCCCGCCCGTCAAACTTTCGATGTGCACCCCCCCCCCCCTCCCCGTCAAACTTTTGATTTGCATCACCCCCCCCCCCCCCCTCAAACTTTCGATTTGCACCCGCCCCCGCAAATTTTCAATTTGTTTTTCCAACCCATTTTGGCGCCCCCTAAGGTCGGCGCCCGGGGACATATTCCCCCCCCCCCCCCCCCTTAGATATCCACACGGTAGCGAAGCACGGGTATAAGCGTTTGAGTTAAGTTTTGTTCTGTTCCCAAGTTGGTACATTTAAAAAATTCATAAAAAACGTTTTAATAACAAGCTTTTTAGTAATAATGCACTAAAAAGGAGAAAATAAATTATACATTACTATTTAAATAACTATAAAGAAAAGCGTGGGTCACTTTAGTATCTATTGGGTACCTTTACTATTATTTACGAGGAGACGCACGCTTTTCTTTATATTTATTTAAATAGTAGTGTACAATTTATTTTCTCCTTTTTAGTGCATTATTACATAAAAGCTTGTTATTAAAACTTTTTTATGAATCTTTTTAGTACTTTACATGTTTATATTTACAATAGAGTTACATGACTAATAACCATTGCGCACCTATTGAACGTAATGACGCGCTTTTGCCGTGATGACGGGTGTGGATAGAATTGCCTACTAATTCGGTCCAAATTTTAATTAATTTATAAAATAATTAGGTAACCAATTAAGTCAAATTTAATGTCACGATGCATTGTCTTCATGTCTTGACCCACGTTCCAACTATGAACCGTATCTGTCAGAAGTGTCCGTAATTTCGCTCGGGCGTTCCATCTAGACCAGGGATCTCCAAACTTTTCAGTCCGAGGGCCGCATTAACTATCAAATTTAAGTTCGGGGGCCAGTTTCCTGGCATGTCTTTAATTTTTCTGGTCAAAGTTCCTCAGCCATCACAAACA